>NW_027190459.1:0-37212 GCF_040958095.1 Procambarus clarkii | reverse complement strand
CCCATTACTTTTTTTTCCAAGGCCAAATCTTCCTCACGTACCAACTTGCGTCTCACAGTACCCGTCCGTCAACCTAGATAGCAGAATAGTCGTGATTGGTTCAATTATGGAAAATTGTACTTTTCAGGTCCCACATGGTTGTGAAATTTACCTACTATTGTCCATGCTCTTAGAATATTATAGATCAGCTACTTCCTATTGAAGGTTCGTAGTTTTGTTTTGAGAAATATTAGTTGTTCTTAGTAAATTATAATAAGCACTAAAAATTATTACATAGAATAACAGTCCTTCACCAATCAATATTATATACCATAGTTGGTGCCTTACAAATCTTTAAAGGATGTTGTGTAGGAACGCTAACAGAAAACGATGGTTCATTGGAATGTCTATGGGGTAAACTACTCTAAACAGGATGGTATTGTGTCTACTATACCAACTACAGGATCGGTATATTGTCCACTACTACCTGTTAGGTGAGTAAGGGGTGCAATACCACCCACAGGATGGGTATGAGGGTCACATCCACCCAGAGGATGAGTATGGGGATCACATCCACCCACAGGAAGGGTATGGGGTCCAATACCACCCACAGGATGAGTATGGCGTCCACTACAACCCACAGGATGGGTATGGGGCTCCAACCACCCATAGAATGGGTATGGGGCTCCAACCACCCATAAAATGGGTATGGGGTCCAATAACACCCACTGGATGTGTATATGGCGTCCATTGCCGCGCGTCGAGCTCGAAAACCGCAGCATTCATCTCAGAACCATGCCTATTTCACGCAGATTCCTTAATAAACGTAAAAGTTTTATATGTCACAAGAAAGATAGAAATATAAGCTTCATTCTAAATACCTTACCATGGGCATATTTAAATTTAAACCGAAGATACGTGTACTTTTATAATAGCCGAGCTCCGACCCCGGACAGATCGATCGACCGAGCAACTCTCTCTCAGAACAATGTTTATTTCACGTGAATTCGTTAGTAAACATATATGTTTTATATGTCTCAAGAAAGACAGACATATAAGCTTCACTTTAAACACTTTACTATAGACATATTTAAATTTCTAATGAAGATTATTGTATTTTAAAAATTACGGAGCTCCCACCCCGTACAGACTGAACGACAGAGCAACTCTCTCTCAGATCAATGTTTATTTCACGTAAATTCGTTAATAAACACAAATGTTTTATAAGTCTTAAGCAAGATAGAAATAAGAGCTTCATTTTAAATACATTACAATAGACATATTTATAGCTCAAGTGAAGATACATATGTTTTTATAGTAGCGCTCAGTAGCTTGTCGGGCATGGAGTGCAGACGCCTACGCACTTGCCGATATATTGTATAATTAACAAAGATACGCTAATAAAGCCTAAAATCTTGTATGCCTCCAGAAAGACCGATATATGAACATTATTATAATTGCACCAAATGAAATATATCATGTTCGAGAACAAAGATATATCAATTTTAAATTAAGTTTCGACTCTCTCTCGGGTGCGAGAGATGGGGCGACTCTCGCCCCATCTATTGGAGATTCTGTGCACTAAATACCCAAAGCTACTCAAACCCTCCTAGCATTATTTAAGTAATGAAGTAATATGGTATATTTACTCACTATAATGTGGGTGCTGAATGCAGAACATGAGAAAACATATATTTACTCCAAACTAATATAATTTCATTATGAAATAAGTAGCATCAAAGGAAGTCGATGGTCCAAGCAGCAATGTTGTGGAGCGACTTATCCAAGATATATCGTTGTTTGGAAAGTGTTTGTTGGCATATCCAGTTGTCGCACTTCTCTGCTCAAATTATCACAAATTTAAATTATAATGTTAACAAGTAGAATACGTATTTTTAATAAAATCTAACATAACTAGCCAGAAAACATTTAACATTAATTAAAAAATATATGTTTGGAAGTTAAATCGACTTCATAGGACAATGGTTTTGTTATATATACTCGTTATTCGTTGACATGCGTTCGCTACTTAAACTACCATGTACTGTACTTATGTAAAATCTCCCATGTCTCTTCGCTCATCTCACCGAACCCTACAGGCTCTGTGATATATTGTTTAATTAATTGAGATTCACAAATAAAGCTTATAATTGTATATGTTATCAAAAAGGCAGAGCTTAGTTTAGTTCATTTATTATGCACTCCATACCCATCCTATGGACGATAGTGGAGTGTTACAGAGGCACATAATGGGCTCAGGAAATGAGCCCCACAATTCATATAGCCAAGCAAGTTATAATCTTGATAAGCTAGTTACAAAAGTCAATACACATTGTCACATCAACAATGGGCTTGAGACCGACCACAAGTACAGTTTATAATTTAAGCAACTGACATATATGGAGGGCTAGTGTCACAATTGATATGTTTATCCTACACATAACCCCCTCTCCCCATCCAATGGGCAGCGGTGGATAGGTTACAATCAAGTCGTTTTTTGCGTTTTATTCAGAGATTAGATCTTATTGGGTGAGGAAAGATATTCATATTTTAAAGAAGGCTTCTTGGCTGATGCTCTCCATTGATGGAAAATATACAACCTTTTGAAAATCAATGTTAGTTTGATCTAGATATTGTAATTAACGAAAGTATTTATGTCATCTGAAAGGTAGAAATATAGGCTACATTTAAAATCCTTTGTCATAAATACAACTGAAGTGAAAACGAAGATATATGCGTTTTGATAGTTACTTGATGGCTTGCTCTGAGAGTGTGAAGCCCTGCACACCAGCCAATAAATTGTATAATTAGTTTCCATATATTTTAATTAATCTTAAAAATCTATATGTCAGAAGAAAGGAAGATGTAGCCGTTAATGTGACAACATTTAAAAATATATATATCTTAAGTTAAATAAATAATACCACCTTATTGCCGGTGTCCGGACACATGAAAATTACCTAGGTATCAGTATCCAGCCAGGCGGGGATCACAGGCTGCACAATACTGATAAATTTATGTAATGCACTACTTGTGGTCGATCTCGAACCCATTTATGATGTGACGACTTATAGTGAATTTTGTAACTAGCTCATTAAGATTGTAACTTGCTTAGCTAAATGAATTGTGGGGTTCGGTCCATTCATTTTCTTTCTTTATTATGCACCCCATAATACACATCCCGTGGGCGGTGGTGTAAAGGATTACAGAGGCACATAATCGGTTCAGGAACTGAACCCTCTAGTTCGTTTAGCTAAGTAAATAACAATCTTTTGACGCTAGTTACAAAATTATTAATGTACACATACTTATGCATACATGTACATATTCATACGTATACATATATACATACACATACATATTTAATCACCACCACAAATACACACATCAGTAATCTTTTGTGTCACAAGTGATTCAACAAGAGGCTCACAACAGTCACTATACAAGGCACTTTACATTTATGGTGAGTCACACAGTTACTAGTCTTGCTGCACACCCACCCAACTGGGCGGCAGCTTTACAGTCATGTGCTCCACACCCACCCAACTGGGCGGCAGCTTTACAGTCATGTGCTCCACACCCACCCAACTGGGCGGCAGCTTTACAGTCATGTGCTCCACACCCACCCAACTGGGCGGCAGCTTTACAGTCATGTGCTCCACACCCACCCAACTGGGCGGCAGCTTTACAGTCATGTGCTCCACACCCACCCAACTGGGCGGCTGCTTTACAGTCATGTGCTCCACACCCACCCAACTGGGCGGCAGCTTTACAGTCATGTGCTCCACACCCACCCAACTGGGCGGCAGCTTTACAGTCATGTGCTCCACACCCACCCAACTGGGCGGCAGCTTTACAGTCATGTGTATGCATTACCTACAGTAAGCAAATTTTGGATACTTCGCTAAGATTTCGAGCAGCACATCATTATGAATGAAGTACTTACACATTTCATGGACACTATTGATGTTGTTATCTTTAAATTCCGCGATTTTTCACATTCCATTATATAATGACGCAAAGTATGCGAATAGTTCTGCTGACAGAGTTTACATTTAGTCAAATCTACATCATCAGATGTTACAAACTTCCAGAGGTACTTGTAGCTGAGCCTAAACCTAGCAGTGGTAACATCTAGAAGTCTGCTAACATTATTGGATGACCCAAAGACGAGCGATTCATCAAAGTTTATACAATATTGTGAAATTGACAGTCAGTGTAGTAACATAAATTGGTAAATAATAAATATTGTAAGTTAAGAATCTGATGCATGTGTGTGTGTTGGGAGGGGCGGGGGTTATACCCTTGGTAAGCGAGAGTGGAAAGTAACCTTAGACGTACTGCGGTCAATGTGTGGGGGGGGGGGAGTTGGAGGGAGGGTGGGAGAGTCAAATCCACCCTCCAACATCTAGACATAGTACCACCAGCCTCCACAACATTCCATCAGCCTCCAGCTGATGCTTGTAGATGCCTCATCTAACCTCACCTATGTCACACATTAACCTACAGTTCCTGTGATATTTAAACTCCTCATCACAGTGGCGTCTCACCAATATAAACTGTATTGGATTTTGTCCCGAAATAGCTATATGCTGACTGGACGTGTATGTATGTATGTATGTATGTATGTATGTATGTATGTATGTTGGATGGATGGATGGATGGATGTATGTATGTACGCATGCATGTATGTATGGATGTATGTATGTACGCATGTATGTACGCATGTATGTATGTATGTATGTTGTATGTATGTATGTATGTATGTACGCACGCATGTATGTATGTATGTATGTATGTATGTATGTGTGTATGTGTGTATGTATGTATGTATGTATGTATGTATGTATGTACGCATGTATGTATGTATGTATGTGATGTATGTATGTATGTTGTATGTATGTATGCATGTATGTATGTATGTATGTATGTATGTATGCATGTATGAATGGATAGATGGATGGATGTATGCATGTATGTATGTATGTATGTATGTATGTATGTATGTTGTATGCATATATGTATGTATGTATGTATGGATAGATGGATGGATGTATGTATGTACGCATGCATGTATGTATGTATGTATGTAATGTATGTATGTATGTATTTATATACGCATGTATATACGCATGTATTTATATACGCATGTATGTATGTATGTATGTATGTATGTATGTATGTATGTATGCATGCATGCATGTATGTATGTATGTATGTATGTATTATGTATGTATGAATGGATGTACGCATACCTTACCTTGAGGCTACCTTGAGGTGCTTCCGGGGCTTAGTGTCCCGCGGCCCGGTCGTCGACCAGGCCTCCTGGTTGCTGGACTGATCAACCAGGCTGTTAGACGCGGCTGCTCGCAGCCTGACGTATGAGTCACAGCCTGGTTGATCAGGTATTCATGCATGTATGCATTGGTTGGTTGATCCTGGTTGATCAGGTCGCATGCATGTATGTATGGAATGTATGTATGTATGTATGTATGTATTCCCAATCACGTTAAAGACTCCCCCTCTATCATCCAGTTAAGAGAAAAACAACTATGTACTAAATAATCGACTCCTTGTAACTTTAATTATGCTGACCTTCCTATCTGTATTCAGACTGAGCCTACCATCATTAGAGGTGATTATAACGCTAGACATAGGAATATTGGTAATTCGCAGTTCAGTAATCGTAACAGCAACCAACTGGTGTCACTATTAGGTAGTCACGATGATGCACAGATTGTGGGTGACCTTGAACCGACGCATATCTACGGAGGTATTCCTGATCTATGTCTCGTTTCAACGTCTCCCACACCGTGTGCGCCTCGTCAATAGTGCCAGTTATGGCGTCTGATCATCTGCCCATATTAGCCACTGTAAGCATTGGCAGCTCTATCCTCCCTGGTGGAGTGTTCAAGCGGAAGAGGCTGGCTGTGCCCATCGATCAACGAGACAATCTTGTTGCTCATGTGTCAGAATGGTGCAGTCATCTGAGCCTTCATCAGTTGAAGATTTTAACAATGAGCTCACAGGTACTATCAACCAGTTTATAGAACCACTTGATCCATCGTCCAGGCCACGTAACCCAAATTACACTGGTCATAGCACTTATGTTTATTATAATGATTCTAAATTGCAGACACTAAAACGCACTGCCAGAATAATTGGACTAGCTTGTAGAAGGACCCGCACTGCTGAAATGCTTCGGCTCTTTCAAGCGGCTCTGGCTAAGGCCAGGGAACGTATGGTGGAGCTGAGGCAGACAGACTGGGAAACTTTTGTCCGTGGTCTCAATTCTCACACGCCACTAAGTCGGGCAAGGAAGGATATCAACAAGATCAAAGGGAAAAATGCTGCAGAGATCTCGTACCCTAATCCTCTGCACAGAGCAAATGAGCTTGTTGATGCTTGGGCCACGACTTCCAGCTTTGACAGTCTTCCTCTACCCTCAAAGAATGAATTAAATAATAGATATACTGATAGGGCAAGGCTCCTTGACTTCATGCGTCATCAAGAGGATGACTGTGACATGCTTTTTACTGAATACAAACTAGATTCTGCTCTACATAAAGGCAAAGCTACATCACCCGGGAGGATGGAGTTACTGACGGCATACTGCATATGCTTCTGCTAGTTCCAGGGAATACCTTTCTTCAATTGTATATATGAGCTATGTAACTGGGGAGCTTCCTAAGTCATGGACCAACAGTGTTATTATTCCCATTCCTAAACCTCACCAGCCGAGTGCTTTTCGCCCAATCTCCCTCACTAGTTGTCTCTATAAGTGTCTTGAGAGGATGGTTTCTCAACCGTCTCCTTTACAAAATTATTAATATGTTGTCTCCCAGATATATGGCTTTATGCATGGAAGAGTGTACATCACTGTATTACCACATTCCTCACCCTGCATACTGATAGGTCATACACCACTTTCCTAGATCTTAAGTCAGCCTTTGACATTGCTAACCCACACGTCATTCTGAGAGAACTTGCTAAAAATAAATGTTGGAGGATGGCTTCTACGGTGGATAAGAGGCTATCTATCCAACAGGAAGTCATCTGTACTGTTCCATGGGCATAGGAGTGTAACGATTTTTGAACTTGGCACTCCACAGGGAGGTGTCCTCAGTCCTACTCTGTTCAATGTGTTAATCAGTGCACTTTTAAATTTTGTAACTAGAAGGTCCAGCGAACACATCATTAGCTATGTGGATGATATACTGATCCACACCAATGGGTATACCAACACCCAAAATGTTCTGAACTCTGTATTGTCCACATGTCAGGAACTATGCTTAGTCATCTCAGTAGAGAAAACAAAGATCCTGAACCGACACCCACCCAGACGGGGTGGGGCCGATCGCAAAATGCAGTTGGATGTGGTCTGTTGCTCGCTCGTTTTTACCAGATATATACAAATACTTTTCTGTATTGATAATGTCTTGAGGTTCTACTGTACCGCAATGTTTAGCCAGACTGGGTCGCCAATGTAGAGAGAGGCTCCGTGCTCTCAAGGCTGTGGCAGGCTGTGGCAGGCAAACACAACTGTACTGTACAGTGTTATATATTTATTTCAATTTGAACAATTTTTAACATTAAAGGATACCTGGTTGATGGGGTTCTGGGAGTTCTTCTACTCCCCAAGCCCGGCCCGAGGCCAGGCTTGACTTGTGAGAGTTTGGTCCACTAGGCTGTTGCTTGGAGCGGCCCGCAGGCCCACATACCCACCACAGCCCGGTTGGTCCGGCACTCCTTGGAGGAATAAATCTAGTTTCCTCTTGAAAATGTCCCCGGTTGTTCCGGCAATATTTCTTATGCTTGCTGGGAGGACGTTGAACAACCGCGGACCTCTGATGTTTATACAGTGTTCTCTGATTGTGCCTATGGCACCTCTGCTCTTCACTGGTTCTATTCTACATTTTCTTCCATATCGTTCACTCCAGTACGTTGTTATTTTACTGTGTAGATTTGGTACTTGGCCCTCCAGTATCTTCCAGGTGTATATTATTTGATATCTCTCTCGTCTTCTTTCTAGTGAGTACATTTGGAGGGCTTTGAGACGATCCCAATAATTTAGGTGCTTTATTGCGTCTATGCGTGCCGTATATGTTCTCTGTATTCCCTCTATTTCAGCAATCTCTCCTGCTCTGAAGGGGGAAGTGAGTACTGAGCAGTACTCAAGACGGGACAACACAAGTGACTTGAAGAGTACAACCATTGTGATGGGATCCCTGGATTTGAAAGTTCTCGTAATCTATCCTATCATTTTTCTGGCTGTCGCAATATTTGCTTGGTTATGCTCCTTAAACGTTAGGTCGTCAGCCATTATTATTCCCAAATCCATTACATGCTGTTTTAATACTATGGGTACATTTGATTGTGTTTTGTACTCTGTATTATGTTTAAGGTCCTCATTTTTACCGTACCTGAGTACCTGGAATTTATCACTGTTAAACATCATGTTATTTTCTGATGCCCAGTCGAAAACTTTATTAATATCAGCTTGAAGTTTTTCAATATCCTCAGCCGAGGTAATTTTCATACTGATTTTTGTGTCAAATCCTTTAATTAAATCCTTTAAAAAGGATAAATCCTTTAATTGGTTGAAATTGGTTTTAACATTCGAAATCTAATTTGTTGATGTTAAATAATATAATATGTTGATGTTGATAATATAAGGTTCAAATTTATTAAGATACATACTTTAAAAACTATTTCTATTTGATACCAACAGTATCACGTTAAGAGAAGCGTCTCGCCTTGCTAACCCAAGTATAAAATATATAAAGAAACGGTGCAACTGTACTGGTATCTGCAGTACAAATTTATGTCCCTATTTAAAAAAAAAATAAACTGAACCAATCACTGCCACTCCTCACACCAATGCAACAATAAAGAGAGTGATAACAGTGCTTCACATTCGATAATGTTAAATTATTTAACAAATGACGAGATAATGAACTTTGGAACAAATGTACAGCTCTCTGACCTTCATATAAAATCTGCATGTGACCTCATCAAACAAACTGTGCCAAGCCTAGAAGGCCTTCATGACCCAGCGTGGTAGCGGGACCTCTCCTGGCCAGTTACAATTGGTGAATTTATTCAAATTATCCAAGTTGATGGTTGTCACTTGTCACTGGGCCACCGTTTCCAACATTGGAGTAACTGGACAAATTAACATATACGACACCAGGCATAAATTACCATCCAAATCTACTGAAGTTATCTTGTATGCTCTTGCTAATTGCCAGGATGATAAGCTGATATGCAATATAATGAATGTCAGCAGACACAAGGACTCAAGTATGAGTGGGGTATATGCTGTGGCGTTTGCTGCATCACTTGCAAGTGGTGTAGATCCGGTGAACCTCGTATGATATGCAGAATGAGACAACATCTTCAAGAGAACTTTAAAGGAAAGTGTCTCATCTCATTCCCTGCAGCTCAGACACTGAGAAGAAAACGAATCATCCGGTCATGCTCGATGGAAGTGTACTGCATTTGCAGAAAGCTAAATGATTTGAAGCTGATGGTATGCTGTGAACGTTGCAATATTTGGCACCATGGATCATGTGTAGGTGTTACAGAATGTAATGATGATTCGTGGATTTGTTTTTTGTGCGCTAGCAAGTTGTAAATTATAATTTAAAATACTTAATTAATACATTATTTTATTATTATTATTATTATTATTATTATTATTATTATTATAACCTTACCAAATGCTTTGCTGAATCAAATAATGTTATTACTTTCAATGTGTTACAATAGCATAATTAAGTGCTGCAAGTGTCAGGTCTTTTATATAGTCGGTATTTGTTATATTCTGTACTCTTTTTATGTTATTTAAATTTCAAATAGAATAGTTTTTAAAGTATGTATCTTAATAAATTTGAACCTTATATTATTTAACATCAACAAATTAGATTTCGAATGTTAAAACCAATTTCAACCAATTAAAGGATTTATTCTTTAATGTTAAAAATTGTTCAAACTGAAATAAATATATAACACTGTACGGTACAGTTGTGTTTAATTATGTTTTGCGATTCCTTTGGAAAAGGTATTTGTGCACCAAGTACTACTAGGTCATTATGAGATATGCTGAATGTTGTCAATATACCATCTGAATACGCCTCACTTTGCGTTCATCATTGGACGTCCTAATGATTAAGGTCCCCAAAAGGACTTAATCAGACCTCAGTGGATATTTTTACTCTCCCTCTCTCTCTCTCTCTCTCTCAGAGCATCCCTTTATGTGTTGTATGTGGGTGCTGAAGTTCAGTCTCTTGTCTATGTACCCAAGCAAACCCAAGCAAACTACTGTGGAAATGTGCAGGACAAACATATCAATTGTGACACTAGCTCTCCACATATAGCATTTGCTTAATTTAGAAACTGTACTTGTGGTCGATCTCGAACACATGTTGTTGATGTGACGATGTGTTATGAATTTTGTGGCTAGCTCCTCAAGATTGTAACTTGCTTAGATAAATAAATTGTGTGTTCAGTCCCTGAACCCATTATGTGATAAATTAACTAAACTAAAAACTGTAGTATGGCGACGAAACCTGAACTGCATAATGTAAATAGGGATTAACCAGAAAAAGATATAGGTGAAGAATAACACCAGGTAACTGTAAAGCTGCCGCCCAGTTGGGTGGGTGTGGAGCACATGACTGTAAAGCTGCCGCCCAGTTGGGTGGGTGTGCAGCAAGACTAGTAACTGTGTGACTCACCATAAATGTAAAGTGCCTTGTATAGTGACTGTTGTGAGCCTCTTGTTGAATCACTTGTGACACAAAAGATTACTGATGTGTGTATTTGTGGTGGTGATTAAATATGTATGTGAATGTATATATGTATGCGTATGAATATGTACATGTATGCATAAGTATGTGTACATTAATAATTTTGTAACTAGCGTCAAAAGATTGTTATTTGCTTAGCTAAACGAACTAGAGGGTTCAGTTCCTGAACCGATTATGTGCCTCTGTAATCCTTTACACCACCGCATACGGGATGAGTATTATGGGGTGCATAATAAAGAAAGAAAATGAATGGACCGAACCCCACAATTCATTTAGCTAAGCAAGTTACAATCTTAATGAGCTAGTTACAAAATTCACTATAAGTCGTCACATCATAAATGGGTTCGAGATCGACCACAAGTAGTGCATTACATAAATTTATCAGTATTGTGCAGCCTGTGATCCTCGCCTGGCTGGATACTGATACCTAGGTAATTTTCATGTGTCCGGACACCGGCGATAAGGTGGTATTATTTATTTAACTTAAGAGATATATATTTTTAAATGTTGTCACATTAACGACTACATCTTCCTTTCTTCTGACATATAGATTTTTAAGATTAATTAAAATTTATGGAAACTAATTATACAATTTATTGGCTGGTGTGCAGGGCTTCACACTCTCAGAGCAAGCCATCAAGTAACTATCAAAACGCATATATCTTCGTTTTCACTTCAGTTATATTTATGACAAAGGATTTTAAATGTATCCTATATTTCTACCTTTCTGATGACATAAATACTTTCGTTAATTACAATATCTAGATCAAACTAATATTGATTTTCAAAAGGTTGTATATTTTCCATCAATGGAGAGCATCAGCCAAGAAGCCTTCTTTAAAATATGAATATCTTTCCTCACCTAATAAGACCTAATCTCTGAATAAAACGCAAAAAAAAACTTGATTGTAACCTATCCACCGCTGCCCATTGGATGGGGGAGAGGGGGTTATGTGTAGGATAAACATATCAATTGTGACACTAGCCCTCCATATATGTCAGTTGCTTAAATTATAAACTGTACTTGTGGTCGGTCTCGAGCCCATTGTTGATGTGACAATGTGTATTGACTTTTGTAACTAGCTTATCAAGATTATAACTTGCTTGGCTATATGAATTGTGGGGCTCATTTCCTGAGCCCATTATGCGCCTCTGTAACACTCCACTATCGTCCATAGGATGGGTATGGAGTGCATAATAAATGAACTAAACTAAGCTCTGCCTTTTTGATAATATATACAATTATTAGCTTTATTTGTGAATCTCAATTAATTAAACAATATATCACAGAGCCTGTAGGGTTCGGTGAGATGAGCGAAGAGACATGGGAGATTTTACATAGTACAGTACATGGTAGTTTAAGTAGCGAACGCATGTCAACGAATAACGAGTATATATAACAAAACCATTGTCCTATGAAGTCGATTTAACTTCCAAACATATATTTTTTAATTAATGTTAAATGTTTTCTGGCTAGTTATGTTAGATTTTATTAAAAATACGTATTCTACTTGTTAACATTATAATTTAAATTTGTGATAATTTGAGCAGAGAAGTGCGACAACTGGATATGCCAACAAACACTTTCCAAACAACGATATATCTTGGATAAGTCGCTCCACAACATTGACGCTTGGACCGTCGACTTCCTTTGATGCTACTTATTTCATAATGAAATTATATTAGTTTGGAGTAAATATATGTTTTCTCATGTTCTGCATTCAGCACCCACATTATAGTGAGTAAATATACCATATTACTTCATTACTTAAATAATGCTAGGAGGGTTTGAGTAGCTTTGGGTATTTAGTGCACAGAATCTCCAATAGATGGGGCGAGAGTCGCCCCATCTCTCTCACCCGAGAGAGAGTCGAAACTTAATTTAAAATTGATATATCTTTGTTCTCGAACATGATATATTTCATTTGGTGCAATTATAATAATGTTCATATATCGGTCTTTCTGGAGGCATATAAGATTTTAGGCTTTATTAGCGTATCTTTGTTAATTATACAATATATCGGCAAGTGCGTAGGCGTCTGCACTCCATGCCCGACAAGCTACTGAGCGCTACTATAAAAACATATGTATCTTCACTTGAGCTATAAATATGTCTATTGTAATGAATTTAAAATGAAGCTCTTATTTCTATCTTGCTTAAGACTTATAAAACATTTGTGTTTATTAACGAATTTACGTGAAATAAACATTGATCTGAGAGAGAGTTGCTCTGTCGTTCAGTCTGTACGGGGTGGGAGCTCCGTAATTTTTAAAATACAATAATCTTCATTAGAAATTTAAATATGTCTATAGTAAAGTGTTTAAGTGAAGCTTATATGTCTGTCTTTCTTGAGACATATAAAACATATATGTTTACTAACGAATTCACGTGAAATAAACATTGTTCTGAGAGAGAGTTGCTCGGTCGATCGATCTGTCCGGGGTCGGAGCTCGGCTATTATAAAAGTACACGTATCTTCGGTTTAAATTTAAATATGCCCATGGTAAGGTATTTAGAATGAAGCTTATATTTCTATCTTTCTTGTGACATATAAAACTTTTACGTTTATTAAGGAATCTGCGTGAAATAGGCATGGTTCTGAGATGAATGCTGCGGTTTTCGAGCTCGACGCGCGGCAATGGACGCCATATACACATCCAGTGGGTGTTATTGGACCCCATACCCATTTTATGGGTGGTTGGAGCCCCATACCCATTCTATGGGTGGTTGGAGCCCCATACCCATCCTGTGGGTTGTAGTGGACGCCATACCCATCCTGTGGGTGGTATTGCACCCCTTACTCACCTAACAGGTGGTAGTGGACAATATACCGATCCTGTAGTTGGTATAGTAGACACAATACCATCCTGTTTAGAGTAGTTTACCCCATAGACATTCCAATGAACCATCGTTTTCTGTTAGCGTTCCTACAAAACATCCTTTAAAGATTTGTAAAGCACCAACTATGGTATATAATATTGATTGGTGAAGGACTGTTATTCTATGTAATAATTTTTAGTGCTTATTATAATTTACTAAGAACAACTAATATTTCTCAAAACAAAACTACGAACCTTCAATAGGAAGTAGCTGATCTATAATATTCTAAGAGCATGGACAATAGTAGGTAAATTTCACAACCCATGTGGGACCTGAAAAGTACAATTTTCCTTATAATTGAACCAATCACGACTATTCTGCTATCTAGGTTGACGGACGGGTACTGTGAGACGCAAGTTGGTACGTGAGGAAGAGTTTGGGCCTTGGAAAAAAAAGTAACTGGGAATATATCACATATTTACTAATTCATATTCAACATATTGACTTTAAGCATTAAGTCATATATGTGCTGTCTTGTGTGAGAACGGGTTGGACTTTTTATACCCAACATATTCCAAGTCCTAAAAGCGGCAGTGAGTGACATTTTGCACAAAATCCCCTGCAGTTTTCGAAATATCCCAAATATCCCAATTTCGAGGCCTGAGCCATATTTTGGAGCCAAATTCTGGCTTTCTGCACGTATTCGCTGTTTGAAATTACACTTTTTTATACCCAACATATGCCAAGTACTAAAAGGGGCGTTTGGTCACATTTGTCCCAATCACCCCTGCAATTATAAAAATATCCAAAACATCCCAATTACGAGCCATGAGCCATATTTTGGAGCCGAATTCTGGCTCTCTGCACGTATTCGCAGTTTGAAATTGACTTTTTTAACCCAACATAGCCAAGTACTGAAAGCGGCAATTGGTCACATTTGTCCCAAACCCCCCTGCAGTTTTCAAAATATCCAAATATCCCAATTCGAGGCCTGAGCCATATTTTGGAGCCAAATTCAGGCTCTCTGCACGTATTCGCAGTTTGAAATACGACTTTTACCCAACATAGCCAAGTACTGAAAGCGCGTTGGTCACATTTGTCCCAAACCCCCCTGCAGTTTTCAAAATATCTAAACATCCCAATTTCGAGGCCTGAGCCATATTTTGGAGCCAAATTCAGGCTCTCTGCACGTATTCGCAGTTTGAAATACGACTTTTCAACCCAACATGCCAAGTACTGAAAGCGGCGTTGGTCACATTTGTCCCAATCCCCCCCCTGCATTTTCAAAATATCCCAAACATCCCAAATTCGAGGCCTGAGCCATATTTTGGAGCCAAATTCTGGCTCTCTGCATGTATTCGCAGTTTGAAATTACGACTTTTTATACCCAACATATGCGAAGTACTGAAAGCAGCGTTTGGTCACATTTGTCCCAAACCTCCCGGCAGTTTTCAAAATATCCCAAACATCCCAAATTCGAAGCCTGAGCCATATTTTGGAGCCAAATTCTGGCTCTCTGCACGTATTCGCAGTTTGAAATTACGAATTTTTTATACCCAACATATGCCAAGTACTGAAAGCTGCGTTTGGTCACATTTGTCCCAATCCCCGCTGCATTTTTCAAAATATACCAAACATCCCAAATTCGAGGCCTGAGCCATATTTTGGAGCCAAATTCTGGCTCTCTGCACGTATTCGCAGTTTGAAATTACGACTTTTTATACCCAACATATGCGAAGTACTGAAAGCAGCGTTTGGTCACATTTGTCCCAAACCTCCCGGCAGTTTTCAAAATATCCCAAACATCCCAATTTCGAGGCCTGAGACATATTTTGGAGCCAAATTCAGGCTCTCTGTATGCATTCGCAGTTTGAAATTACGACTTTTTATACCCAACATATGCCAAGTACTAAAAGGGGCGTTTGGTCACATTTGTCCCAATCCCCCCTGCAATTTTCAAGATATCCCAAACATCCCAATTTCGAGGCCTGAGCCATATTTTCGAGCCAAATTCTGGCTCTCTGCACGTATTCGCAGTTTGAAATTACGACTTTTTATACTCAACATATGCCAAGTCCTGAAAGCGGCAGTGAGTGATATTTTGTACAAACTCCCCTGCAGCTTGCGAAATATCCCAAATATCTCAATTTCGAGGCCTGAGCCATATTTTGGAGACAAATTCTGGTTCTATGTACGTATTCGCAGTTTGAAATTGCGACTTTTTTATACCCAACATATACCAAGTACTGAAAGCGGCGTTTAGTCATATATGTCACAAAGTCCCCTGCAGTTTTCAAAATATCCAAAACATCCCAATTTCGAGGCCTGAGCCATATTTTCGAGCCAAATTCTGGCTCTCTGCACGTATTCGCTGTTTTAAATTACGACTTTTTTATACCCAACATATGCCAAGTACTAAAAGGGGCGTTTGGTCACATTTGTCCCAATCCCCCCTGCAATTTTCAAATATCCAAAACATCCCAATTTCCAGGCCTGAGCCATATTTTGGAGCCGAATTCTGGCTCTATGCACGTATTCGAGTTTGATATTACGAATTTTTATACCCAACATATGCCAAGTCCTGAAAGCGGCAGTGAGTCACATTTTGCACAAACTCCCTTGCAGTTTTCAAAATATTCCAAACATCCCAATTTCGAGGCCTAAGCCATATTTTGGAGCCAAATTCTGGCTCAATGCACGTATTCGCAGTTTGAAATTACGACTTTTTATACCCAACATATGCCAAGTCCTGAAAGCGCCAGAGAGTGACATTTTGCACAAACTCCCCTGCAGTTTTCGAAATATCCCAAATATCCCAATTTCGAGGACTGAGCAATATTTTCGAGCCAAATCCTGGCTCTCTGCACGTATTCGTTGTTTGAAATTACGACTTTTTTATACCCAACATATGCCAAGTACTGAAAGCGGCATTTGGTCACATTTGGCTCAAACCTTCCTGCAGTTTTCAAAATCTCCCAAACATCCCAATTTCGAGGCCTGAGCCATATTTGGGAGCCAAATTCAGGCTCTCTGCACGTATTCGCAGTTTGAAATTACGACTTTATATACCCAACATATGCCAAGTACTGAAAGCGGCAATTGGTCACATTTGTCCCAAACCCCCCTGCCGTTTTCAAAATATCCCAAACATCCCAAATTCGAGGCCTGAGCCATATTTTGGAGCCAAATTCTGGCTCTATTCAAGTATTCGCAGTTTGAAATTACGACTTTTTATACCCAACATATGCCAAGTCTGAAAGCTGCGTTTGGTCACATTTGTCCCAATCCCCCCTGCATTTTTCAAAATATCCCAAACATCCCAAATTCGAGGCCTGAGCCATATTTTGGAGCCAAATTCTGGCTCTCTGCACGTATTCGCAGTTTGAAATTACGAATTTTTTATACCCAACATATGCCAAGTACTGAAAGCGGCGTTTGGTCACATTTGTCCCAATCCCCCCTGCATTTTTCAAAATATCCCAAACATCCCAAATTCGAGGCCTGAGCCATATTTTGGAGCCAAATTCTGGCTCTCTGCATGTATTCGCAGTTTGAAATTACGACTTTTTATACCCAACATATGCGAAGTACTGAAAGCAGCGTTTGGTCACATTTGTCCCAAACCTCCCGGCAGTTTTCAAAATATCCCAAACATCCCAAATTCGAGGCCTGAGCCATATTTTGAGCCAAATTCTGGCTCTCTGCACGTATTCGCAGTTTGAAATTACGAATTTTTTATACCCAACATATGCCAAGTACTGAAAGCGGCGTTTGGTCACATTTGTCCCAATCCCCCCTGCATTTTTCAAAATATCCCAAACATCCCAAATTCGAGGCCTGAGCCATATTTTGGAGCCAAATTCTGGCTCTCTGCACGTATTCGCAGTTTGAAATTACGACTTTTTATACCCAACATATGCGAAGTACTGAAAGCAGCGTTTGGTCACATTTGTCCCAAACCTCCCGGCAGTTTTCAAAATATCCCAAACATCCCAATTCGAGGCCTGAGCCATATTTTGGAGCCAAATTCAGGCTCTCTGTATGCATTCGCAGTTTGAAATTACGACTTTTTATACCCAACATATGCCAAGTACTAAAAGGGGCGTTTGGTCACATTTGTCCCAATCCCACCTGCAATTTTCAAGATATCCCAAACATCCCAATTTCGAGGCCTGAGCCATATTTTCGAGCCAAATTTGGCTCTCTGCACGTATTCGCAGTTTGAAATTACGACTTTTTATACTCAACATATGCCAAGTCCTGAAAGCGGCAGTGAGTGATATTTTGTACAAACTCCCCTGCAGCTTGCGAAATATCCCAAATATCTCAATTTCGAGGCCTGAGCCATATTTTGGAGACAAATTCTGGTTCTATGTACGTATTCGCAGTTTGAAATTGCGACTTTTTTATACCCAACATATACCAAGTACTGAAAGCGGCGTTTAGTCATATATGTCACAAAGTCCCCGGCAGTTTTCAAAATATCCAAAACATCCCAATTTCGAGGCCTGAGCCATATTTTCGAGCAAATTCTGGCTCTCTGCACGTATTCGCTGTTTTAAATTACGACTTTTTTATACCCAACATATGCCAAGTACTTAAAGGGGCGTTTGGTCACATTTGTCCCAATCCCCCCTGCAATTTTCAAAATATCCAAAACATCCCAATTTCCAGGCCTGAGCCATATTTTGGAGCCGAATTCTGGCTCTATGCACGTATTCGCAGTTTGATATTACGAATTTTTATACCCAACATATGCCAAGTCCTGAAAGCGGCAGTGAGTCACATTTTGCACAAACTCCCTTGCAGTTTTCAAAATATTCCAAACATCCCAATTTCGAGGCCTAAGCCATATTTTGGAGCCAAATTCTGGCTCAATGCACGTATTCGCAGTTTGAAATTACGACTTTTTATACCCAACATATGCCAAGTCCTGAAAGCGCCAGAGAGTGACATTTTGCACAAACTCCCCTGCAGTTTTCGAAATATCCCAAATATCCCAATTTCGAGGACTGAGCAATATTATTCGAGCCAAAATCCTGGCTCTCCCTGCACGTATTCGTTGTTTGAAATTACGACTTTTTTATACCCAACATATGCCAAGTACTGAAAGCGGCATTTGGTCACAATTTGGCTCAAACCTTCCTGCAGTTTTCAAAATATCCCAAACATCCCAATTTCGAGGCCTGAGCCATATTTGGGAGCCAAATTCAGGCTCTCTGCACGTATTCGCAGTTTGAAATTACGACTTTATATACCCAACATATGCCAAGTACTGAAAGCGGCGTTTGGTCATATTTGTCTCAAACTCCCCTGCAGTTTATCAAAATATCCCAGATATCTCAATTTCGAGGCCTGAGCCATATTTTGGAGCCAAATTCTGGCTATCTGCACGTATTCGCAGTTTGAAATTGCGACTTATTATACCCAACATATGCCAAGTACTGAAAGCGGCAATGAGTCACATTTTGCACAAACTTCCCTGCAGTTTTCAAAATATCCCTAAAATCCCAATTTCAAGGCCTGATTCCCATATTTGCTAGCCAAACTCAGGGCTCGTCTGCACGTATTCGCAGTTTGAAATTACGAACTTTTTATACCCAACATATGCCAAGTCTGAAAGCGGCGTTTTGGTCACATTTGTCCCAAACCTCCCTGCAGGTTTCAAATATCCCAAACTATCCCAATTTTCGAAGCCGGAGCCCTATTCTGGAGCCAAATTTCTGGCTCTCGGCACGTTTCCGCAGTTTTGATATTACGACTTTTTTATACCCAACATATGCCAAGTCTAAAAGCGGCAGTGAGTAACCTTTGTGCACAAACTCCCCTGCAGTTTTCGAAATATCCCAAATATCCCAATTGCGGGGCCTGAGCTATATTTTGGTAACCAAATTCTGGTTCTCTGCCACACGTATTCGCTGTTTGATAATTACAACTTTGTTATACCCAACTTATGCCAAGGACTGAAAGCGGCGTTTGGTCACATTTGTCCCAATCCCCCTGCAATTTTCAAAATATCCCAAACAATCTCAATTTCGAGGCCTCAGCCATATTTTGGAGCCAAATTCTGGCTCCTCTGCACGTATTCACAGTTTGAAATTTCGACTTTTTATACCTAACATATGCCAAGTACTGAAAGCAGCATTTGGTCATATTTGTCCTAAACTCCCCTGCAGTTTTCAAAATATCCCAAACATCACAATTTCTAGGCCTGAGCCATATTTTGGAGCCATGTTCTTGCTCTATGCACGTATTCGCAGTTTGAAATTACGACTTTTTATTCCCAACATATGCCCAAGTCCTGAAAGCGGCAGTGAGTGGACATTTTGCACAAAATCCCCTGCAGTTTTCGACATATCCCAAATATCCCAATTTCGAGGGCTGAGCCCTATTTCGGAGCCAAATTTTGGCTCTCTGCATGTATTCGCTGTTTTAAATTACGACCTTTTTTATACCCAACATATGTCAAGTACTGAAAGCGGCATTTGGTCACATTTGTCCCAATCCCCAATGCAATTTCAAAATATTCCAAACATCCCAATTTCGAGGCCTGAGCCATATTTTGGAGCCAAATTCTGGCTCTCTGCACGTATTCGCAGTTGAAATTACGACTTTTATACCCAACATATGTGAAGTACTGAAAGCGGCGTTTGGTCACATTTGTCCCAAACCTCCCTGTAGTTTTTTAAATATCCCAAACATCCCAATTTCGAGGCCTGAGACATATTTTGGAGCCAAATTCAGGCTCTCTGTACGTATTCGCAGTTTGAAATTACGACTTTTTATACCCAACATATGCCAAGTACTGAAAGCGGCGTTTGGTCATATTTGTCCCAACCTTCCTGCAGTTTTCAAAAATATCCTAACATCCCAATCTCCGAGGCCCTGAGATATATTTTGGAGCCAAATTCAGGCTCTCTGTAGGTATTCGCAGTTTGAAATTACGACTTTTTATACCCAACATATGCCAAGTACTGAAAGCGGCGTTTGGTCATGTTTATCCCAAACTACCCTGCAGTTTTCAAAATATCCCAAACATTACAATATCTAGGCCTGAGCCATATTTTGGAGCCATGTTCTTGCTCTATGCACGTATTCGCTGTTTGAAATTACACTTTTTTATACCCAACATATGCCAAGTACTAAAAGGGGCGTTTGGTCACATTTGTCCCAATCACCCTTGCAATTATAAAAATATCCAAAACATCCCAATTACGAGGCCTGAGCCATATTTTGGAGCCGAATTCTGGCTCTCTGCACGTATTCGCAGTTTGAAATTGTGACTTTTTTATACCCAACATATGCCAAGTACTGAAAGAGGCGTTTGGTCATATTTGTCCCAAACTCCCCTGCAATTTTCAAAATATTCTAAATATCCCAATTTCGAGGCCTGAGCCATATTTTGGAGCCAAATTCAGGCTCTCTGCACGTATTCGCAGTTTGAAATACGACTTTTCAAACCCAACATATGCCAAGTACTGAAAGCGGCAATTGGTCACATTTGTCCCAAACCCCCCTGCAGTTTTCAAAATATCCCAAACATCCCAATTTCGAGGCCTGAGCCATATTTTGGAGCCAAATTCTGGTCTCTATTCAAGTATTCGCAGTTTGAAATTACGAATTTTTATACCCAACATATGCCAAGTCCTGAAGCGGCAGTGAGTGACATATTGCACAAACTCTCCTGCAGGTTTCGAAATATCCCAAATATCCTAATTTCGAGGCCTGAGCCATATTTTGGAGCAAAATTCTGGCTCTCAGCACGTATTTTGCAGTTTAAAATTACGAATTTTTTATACCCAACATATGCCAAGTACTGAAAGCGGCGTTTGGTCACATTTGTCCCAATCCCCCCTGCATTTTTCAAAATATCCCAAACATCCCAAATTCGAGGCCTGAGCCATATTTTGGAGCCAAATTCTGGCTCTCTGCACGTATTCGCAGTTTGAAATTACGACTTTTTATACCCAACATATGCGAAGTACTGAAAGCAGCGTTTGGTCACATTTGTCCCAAACCTCCCGGCAGTTTTCAAATATCCCAAACATCCCAATTTCGAGGCCTGATACATATTTTGGAGCCAAATTCAGGCTCTCTGTACGCATTCGCAGTTTGAAATTACGATTTTTTATACCAACATATGCCAAGTACTAAAAGGGGCGTTTGGTCACATTTGTCCAATCCCCCCTGCAATTTTCAAAATATCCCAAACATCCAATTTCGAGGCCTGAGCCATATTTTGGAGCCAAATTCTGGCTCTCTGCACGTATTCGCTGTTTTAAATTACGACTTTTTTATACCCAACATATGCCAAGTACTAAAAGGGGCGTTTGGTCACATTTGTCCCAATCCCCCATGCAATTTTCAAAATATCCAAAACATCCCAATTTCCAGGCCTGAGCCATATTTTTGGAGCCGAATTCTGGCTCTCTGCACGTATTCGCAGTTTGAAATTACGACTTTTTATAATCAACATATGCCAAGTCCTGAAAGCGGCAGTGAGTGATATTTTGCACAAACTCCCCTGCAGCTTGCGAAATATCCCAAATATCTCAATTTCGAGGCCTGAGCCTTATTTTGGAGACAAATTCTGGTTCTATGTACGTATTCGCAGTTTGAAATTGCGACTTTTTTATACCCAACATATACCAAGTACTGAAAGCGGCGTTTGGTCATATATGTCACAAAGTCCCCTGCAGTTTCAAAATATCCCAAACATAACAATTTCAAGGCCTGAGCCATATTTTGGAGCAAATTCTGGCTCTATGCACGTATTCGCAGTTTGATATTACGAATTTTTATACCCAACATATGCCAAGTCCTGAAAGCGGCAGTGAGTCACATTTTGCACAAACTCCCTTGCAGTTTTTCAAAATATTCCAAACATCCCAATTTCGAGGCCTAAATTCGTTGTTTTAAATTACGACTTTTTTATACCCAACATATACCAAGTACTGTAAGCGGCGTTTGGTCACATTTGGCTCAAACCTTCCTGCAGTTTACAAAATATCCCAAACATCCCAATTTCGAGGCCTGAGCCATATTTGGAAGCCAAATTCAGGCTCTCTGCACGTATTCGCAGTTTGAAATTACGACTTTATATACCCAACATATGCCAAGTACTGAAAGCGGCGTTTGGTCATATTTGTCTCAAACTCCCCTGCAGTTTTCAAAATATCCCAGACATCTCAATTTCGAGGCCTGAGCCATATTTTGGAGCCAAATTCTGGCTATCTGCACGTATTCGCAGTTTGAAATTGCGACTTATTATACCCAACATATGCCAAGTACTGAAAGCGGCAATGAGTCACATTTTGCACAAACTTCCCTGCAGTTTTCAAAATATCCCTAAAATCCCAATTTCAAGGCCTGAGCCATATTTTGTAGCCAAATTCAGGCTCTCTGCACGTATTCGCAGTTTGAAATTACTACTTTTTATACCCAACATATGCCAAGTACTGAAAGCGGCGTTTGGTCACATTTGTCCCAAACCTCCCTGCAGTTTTCAAATATCCCAAACATCCCAATTTCGAGGCCTGAGCCCTATTCTGGAGCCAAATTCTGGCTCTCTGCACGTTTTCGCAGTTTGATATTACGACTTTTTATACCCAACATATGCCAAGTCCTAAAAGCGGCAGTGAGTAACTTTTATGCACAAACCTCCCTGCAGTTTTCGAAATATCCCAAATATCCAATTTCGGGGCCTGAGCTATATTTGGAGCCAAATTCTGCTCTTTGCACGTATTCGGTGTTTGAAATTACAACTTTTTTATACCCAACTATGCCAAGTACTGAAAGCGCGTTGGTCACATTTGTCCAATCCCCCCCTGCAATTTTCAAAATATCCCAAACATCTCAAGTTTCGAGGCCTCAGCCATATTTTGGAGCCAAATTCTGGCACTCTGCACGTATTCGCAGTTGAAATTTCGATCTTTTTTATACCTAACATATGCAAAGTACTGAAAGCAGCATTTGGTCATACTTGTCCTAAACTCCCCTGCAGTTTTCAAAATATCCCAAACATCACAATTTCTAGGCCTGAGCCATATTTTGGAGCCATGTTCTTGCTCTATGCACGTATTCGCAGTTTGAAATTACGACTTTTTATTCCAAACATATGCCAAGTCCTGAAAGCGGCAGTGAGTGAAATTTTGCACAAAATCCCCTGCAGTTTTCGAAATATCCCAAATATCCCAATTTCGAGGCCTGAGCCATATTTTGGAGCCAAATTCTGGCTCTCTGCACGTATTCGCTGTTTTAAATTACGACTTTTTTATACCCAACATATGCCAAGTACTAAAAGGGGCGTTTGGTCACATTTGTCCCAATCCCCCTGCAATGTTCAAAAATAACCAAAACATCCCAATTTCCAGCCATGAGCCATATTTTGGAGCCGAATTCTGGCTCCCTGCACGTATTCGCAGTTTGAAATTGTGACTTTTTTATTCCCAACATATGCCAAGTACTGAAAGCGGCGTTTGGTCATATTTGTCCCAAACTCCCCTGCAGCTTTCAAAATATCCCAAACTTCTGAATTTCGAGGCCTGAGTCATATTTTGGAGCCAAATTCTGGCTCTCTGCACGTATTCGCAGTTTGAAATTACAACTTTTTATACCCAACATATGCTAAGACCTGAAAGCGGCAGCGTGTGACATTTTGCACAAACTCCCCTGCAGTTTTCAAAATAACCCAAATATCCCAATTTCGAGGCTAGAGCCATATTTTGGAGCCAAATTCAGGCTCTCTGCACGTATTCGCAGTTTGAAAATACGAATTTTTTATACCCAACATATGCCAAGTACTGAAAGCGGCATTTGGTCACATTTGTCCCAAACCTCCCTGCAGTTTTTTATATATCCCAAACATCCCAATTTCGAGGCCCGAGACATATTTTGGAGCCAAATTCAGGCTCTCTGTACGCATTCGCAGTTTGAAATTACGACTTTTTATACCCAACATATGCCAAGTACTGAAAGCGGCGTTTGGTCATATTTGTCCCAAACCTTCCTGCAGTTTTCAAAATATCCTAAACATCCCAATCTCGAGGCCTGAGATATATTTTGGAGCCAAATTCAGGCTCTCTGTACGTATTCGCAGTTTGAAATTACGACTTTTTATACCCAACATATTCCAAGTCCTAAAAGCGGCAGTGAGTGACATTTTGCACAAAAATCCCCTGCAGTTTTCGAAATATCCCAAATATCCCAATTTCGAGGCCTGAGCCATATTTTGGAGCCAAATTCTGGCTTTCTGCACGTATTCGCTGTTTGAAATTACACTTTTTTATACCCAACATATGCCTAGTACTAAAGGGGCGTTTGGTCACATTTGTCCCAATCACCCCTGCAATTATAAAAATATCCAAAACATCCCAATTACGAGCCATGAGCCTTATTTTGGAGCCGAATTCTGGCTCTCTGCACGTATTCGCAGTTTGAAATTGTGACTGTTTTTATACCCAACATATGCCAAGTACTGAAAGCGGCAATTGGTCACATTTGTCCCAAACCCCCCTGCAGTTTTCAAAATATCCCAAACATCCAAATTCGAGGCCTGAGCCATATTTTGGAGCCAAATTCAGGCTCTCTGCACGTATTCGCAGTTTGAAATACGACTTTTCAAACCCAACATAGGCCAAGTACTGAAAGCGGCAATTGGTCACATTTGTCCCAAACCCCCCTGCAGTTTTCAAAATATTCTAAATATCCCAATTTCGAGGCCTGAGCCATATTTTGGAGCCAAATTCAGGCTCTCTGCACGTATTCGCAGTTTGAAATACGACTTTTCAAACCCAACATATGCTCAAGTACTGAAAGCGGCAATTGGTCACATTTGTCCCAAACCCCCCTGCCGTTTCAAAATATCCCAAACATCCCAAATCGAGGCCTGAGCCATATTTTGGAGCCAAATTCTGGCTCTATTCAAGTATTCGCAGTTTGAAATTACGACTTTTTATACCCAACATATGCCAAGTCCTGAAAGCTGCGTTTGGTCACATTTGTCCCAATCCCCCCTGCATTTTTCAAAATAAACCCAAACATCCCAAATTCGAGGCCTGAGCCATATTTTGGAGCCAAATTCTGGCTCTCTGCACGTATTCGCAGTTTGAAATTACGAATTTTTTTATACCCAACATATGCCAAGTACTGAAAGCGGCGTTTGGTCACATTTGTCCCAATCCCCCCCTGCCATTTTTCAAAATATCCCAAACATCCCAAATTCGAGGCCTGAGCCATATTTTGGAGCCAAATTCTGGCTCTCTGCATTGTATTCGCAGTTTGAAATTACGACTTTTTATACCCAACATATGCGAAGTACTGAAAGCAGCGTTTAGCGTCACATTTCGTCCCAACCTCCCGGCCAGTTCAAAATATCCCAAACATCCCAAATTCGAAGCCTGAGACCATATTTTGGAGCCAAATTCTGGCTCTTCATGCACGTATTCGCAGTTTGAAATTACGAATTTTTATACCCAACAATATGCCAGTACTGAAAGCGGCGATTGGTCACATTTGTCCCAATCCCCCTGCATTTTTCAAAATATCCCAAACATCCCAATTTCAAGGCCTGAGCCATATTTTGGAGCCAAATTCTGGCTCTATGCAAGTATTCGCAGTTTGAAATTACGACTTTTTATGCCCCAACATATGCCAAGTCCTGAAAGCGGCAGTGAGTGACATTTTGCACAAACTCTCCTGCAGTTTTTTAAATATCCCAAATATACCCAATTTCGAGGCCTGAGCCATATTTTGAAGCCAAATTCCTGGCCTCTCTGCACGTATTCGCAGTTTCAATAATACGAATTTTTTATACCCAACATATGCCAAGTACTGAAAGCGGCTATTTGGTCACATTTGTCCCAATCCCCAATGCAATTTTCAAAATATCCCAAACATCCCAATTTCGAGGCGCATGAGCCATATTTTGGAGGCCAAATTCTGGCTCTCTGCACGTAATTCGCAGTTTTGAAATTACGAACTTTTTATACCCAACATATGCGAAGTACTGAAAGTCTGTGCGTGTGGTCACATTTGTCCCAAACCTCCCTGCAGTTTTTTATATATCCCAAACATCCCAATTTCGAGGCCTGAGACATATTTTGGAGCGCAGATTCAGGCTCTCTGTACGCATTCGCAGTTTGAAAATTACGAACTTTTTATACCCAAACATATGCCAGAGTACTGAAAAGCGGCGTTTGGTCATATTTGTCCCAAAACCTTCCTGGCAGTTTGTCAAAAATATCCTAAAACATCCCAATTTCGAGGCCTGAGAGTATATTTTGGAGCCAAATTCAGGCTCTCTGTACGTATTCGCAGTTTGAAATTACGACTTTTTATACCCAACATATGGCCAAAGTACTGAAAGCGGCGTTTGGTCTATGATTTGTCCCAAACTACCCTGCAGTTTTCAAAATATCCCAAACATCACAATATCTATGGCCTGAGCCATATTTTGGAGCCATGTTCTTGCTCTATGGCACGTATTCGCAGTGTGAAATTACTACTTTTTGATACCCAACATTTCGCAAGTCCTAAAAGCGGGCAGTGAGTGACATTTTGCAACAAATATCCCCTGCAGTTTTCGAAATATCCCAAATATCCCAATTTCGAGGCCTGAGCCATATTTTGGAGCCAAATTCTGGCTTTCTAGCACGTATTCGCTGTTTGAAATTACACTTTTTTATACCCAACATATGCCTAGTACTAAAAGGGGCGTTTGGTCACATATGTCCCAATCACCCCTGCAATTATAAAAATATCCAAAACATCCCAATTACGAGCCATGAGCCTTATTTTGGAGCCGAATTCTGGCTCTCTGCACGTATTCGCAGTTTGAAATTGTGACTTTTTTATACCCAACATATGCCAAGTACTGAAAGCGGCAATTGGTCCACATTTGTCCCAAACCCCCCTGCAGTTTTCAAAATATCCCAAACATCCCAAATTCGGAGGCCTGAGCCATATTTTGGAGCCAAATTCAGGCTCTCTGCACGTATTCGCAGTTTGAAATACGACTTTTCAAACCCAACATAGGCCAAGTACTGAAAGCGGCAATTGGTCACATTTGTCCCAAACCCCCCTGCAGTTTTCAAAATATTCTAAATATCCCAATTTCGAGGCCTGAGCCATATTTTGGAGCCAAATTCAGGCTCTCTGCACGTATTCGCAGTTTGAAATACGACTTTTCAAACCCAACATATGCCAAGTACTGAAAGCGGCAATTGGTCACATTTGTCCCAAACCCCCCTGCCGTTTTCAAAATATCCCAAACATCCCAAATTCGAGGCCTGAGCCATATTTTGGAGCCAAATTCTGGCTCTATTCAAGTATTCGCAGTTTGAAATTACGACTTTTTATACCCAACATATGCCAAGTCCTGAAAGCTGCGTTTGGTCACATTTGTCCCAATCCCCCCTGCATTTTTCAAAATATCCCAAACATCCCAAATTCGAGGCCTGAGCCATATTTTGGAGCCAAATTCTGGCTCTCTGCACGTATTCGCAGTTTGAAATTACGAATTTTTTATACCCAACATATGCCAAGTACTGAAAGCGGCGTTTGGTCACATTTAGTCTCACAATCCCCCCTGCATTTTTAAAAATATCCCAAACATCCCAAATTCGAGGCCTGAGCCATATTTTGGACGCTCAAATTCTGGCTCTCTGCATGTATTCGCAGTTTGAAATTACGACTTTTTATACCCAACATATGCGAAGTACTGAAAGCAAGCGTTTGGTCACATTTGTCCCAAACCTCCCGGCAGATTTTTCAAAAATTATCCCCAAACATCCCAAATTCGAAGACCTGAAGCCATATTTATGGAGCCCAAATTCTGGGCTCTCTGCAACGTATTCGCAGTTTGAATTAACGAATTTTTTAATACCCAACATATGCCAAGTACTGAAAGCGGCGTGTTGGTCATCACATTTGTCCCAATCCCCCCTGCATTTTTTCCAAAATAATCCCAAATCATCCCAATTCGATGGCCTGAGCCATATTTTGGAGCCAAATTCTGGCTCTCTGCACGTATTCACAGTTTAAAATTACGACTTTTACTATACCCAACATATGCGAAGTACTGAAAGCAGCTGTTTGGTCACATTTGTCCCAAACTCTCCCAGGCAAGTTTTCAAAATATCCCCAAACATCCCAATTTCGAGGCCTGAGACATATTTGGAACATGCCAAATTCAGGCTCTCTGTATGCATTCGCAGTTTGAAATTACGACTTTTTATACCCAACATATGCCAAGCTACTTAAAAGGGGCGTTTGGTCACATTTGTCCCAATCCCCCTGCAATTTTCAAGATATCCCAAACATCCCAATTTCGAGGCCCTGAGTCCATATTTGCGAGCCAAATTCTAGGCTCTCTGGCACGTAATTCGCAGTTTGAAATTACGACTTTTTATACTCAACATATGGCCAAGTCCTGAAAGCGGCAGTGAGGCTGATCATGTTGTACCAAACTCCCCTGCAGCTTGCGAAATATCCATAAATAATCTCAATTTCGAGGCCTTAGCATATTTTGAGAGACAAATTCTGGTTCTATGTACGTATTTCGCAGTTTGAAATTGCGACTTTTTTATACCCAACATATACCAAGTACTGAAAGCGGCGTTTAGTCATATATGTCACAAAGTCCCCTGCAGTTTCAAAATATCCAAAACATCCCAATTTCGAGGCTCGAGCCATATTTTCGAGGCAATTCTGGCTCTCTGCACGTATTTGCTGTTTTAAATTACGACTTTTTTATACCCAACATATGCCAAGTACTAAAAGGGGCGTTTGGTCACATTTGTCCCAATCCCCCCTGCAATTTTCAAAATATCCAAAACATCCCAATTTCCAGGCCTGAGCCATATTTTGGAGCCGAATTCTGGCTCTATGCACGTATTCGCAGTTTGATATTACGAATTTTTATACCCAACATATGCCAAGTCCTGAAAGCGGCAGTGAGTCACATTTTGCACAAACTCCCTTGCAGTTTTCAAAATATTCCAAACATCCCAATTTCGAGGCCTAAGCCATATTTTGGAGCCAAATTCTGGCTCAATGCACGTATTCGCAGTTTGAAATTACGACTTTTTATACCCAACATATGCCAAGTCCTGAAAGCGCCAGAGAGTGACATTTTGCAGAAACTCCCCTGCAGTTTTCGAAATATCCCAAATATCCCAATTTCGAGGACTGAGCAATATTTTCGAGCCAAATCCTGGCTCTCTGCACGTATTCGTTGTTTGAAATTACGACTTTTTTATACCCAACATATGCCAAGTACTGAAAGCGGCATTTGGTCACATTTGGCTCAAACCTTCCTGCAGTTTTCAAAATATCCCAAACATCCCAATTTCGAGGCCTGAGCCATATTTGGGAGCCAAATTCAGGCTCTCTGCACGTATTCGCAGTTTGAAATTACGACTTTATATACCCAACATATGCCAAGTACTGAAAGCGGCAATTGGTCACATTTGTCCCAAACCCCCCTGCCGTTTTCAAAATATCCCAAACATCCCAAATTCGAGGCCTGAGCCATATTTTGGAGCCAAATTCTGGCTCTATTCAAGTATTCGCAGTTTGAAATTACGACTTTTTATACCCAACATATGCCGAGTCCTGAAAGCTGCGTTTGGTCACATTTGTCCCAATCCCCCCTGCATTTTTCAAAATATCCCAAACATCCCAAATTCGAGGCCTGAGCCATATTTTGGAGCCAAATTCTGGCTCTCTGCACGTATTCGCAGTTTGAAATTACGAATTTTTTATACCCAACATATGCCAAGTACTGAAAGCGGCGTTTGGTCACATTTGTCCCAATCCCCCCTGCATTTTTCAAAATATCCCAAACATCCCAAATTCGAGGCCTGAGCCATATTTTGGAGCCAAATTCTGGCTCTCTGCATGTATTCGCAGTTTGAAATTACGACTTTTTATACCCAACATATGCGAAGTACTGAAAGCAGCGTTTGGTCACATTTGTCCCAAACCTCCCGGCAGTTTTCAAAATATCCCAAACATCCCAAATTCGAGGCCTGAGCCATATTTTGGAGCCAAATTCTGGCTCTCTGCACGTATTCGCAGTTTGAAATTACGAATTTTTTATACCCAACATATGCCAAGTACTGAAGCGGCGTTTGGTCACATTTGTCCCAATCCCCCCTGCATTTTTCAAAATATCCCAAACATCCCAAATTCGAGGCCTGAGCCATATTTTGGAGCCAAATTCTGGCTCTCTGCACGTATTCGCAGTTTGAAATTACGACTTTTTATACCCAACATATGCGAAGTACTGAAAGCAGCGTTTGGTCACATTTGTCCCAAACCTCCCGGCAGTTTTCAAAATATCCCAAACATCCCAATTTCGAGGCCTGAGACATATTTTGGAGCCAAATTCAGGCTCTCTGTATGCATTCGCAGTTTGAAATTACGACTTTTTATACCCTACATATGCCAAGTACTAAAAGGGGCGTTTGGTCACATTTGTCCCAATCCCCCCTGCAATTTTCAAGATATCCCAAACATCCCAATTTCGAGGCCTGAGCCATATTTTCGAGCCAAATTCTGGCTCTCTGCACGTATTCGCAGTTTGAAATTACGACTTTTTATACTCAACATATGCCAAGTCCTGAAAGCGGCAGTGAGTGATATTTTGTACAAACTCCCCTGCAGCTTGCGAAATATCCCAAATATCTCAATTTCGAGGCCTGAGCCATATTTTGGAGACAAATTCTGGTTCTATGTACGTATTCGCAGTTTGAAATTGCGACTTTTTTATACCCAACATATACCAAGTACTGAAAGCGGCGTTTAGTCATATATGTCACAAAGTCCCCGCAGTTTTCAAAATATCCAAAACATCCCAATTTCGAGGCCTGAGCCATATTTTGAGCCAAATTCTGGCTCTCTGCACGTATTCGCAGTTTGATATTACGACTTTTTTACCCAACATATGCCAAGTCTGAAAGCGTGAGTCACATTTTGCACAAACTCCCCTGCAGTTTTCAAAAATCCAAAATCCCAATTTCGAGGCCTGAGCCATATTTTGGAGCCAAATTCTGGCTCTCTGCACGTATTCGCAGTTTGAATTACGAATTTTTATACCCAACATATGCCAAGTACTGAAAGCGGCGTGGTCACATTTGCCAAACCTCCCTCAGTTTTCAAAATATCCCAAACATCCCAATTTCGAGGCCTGAGCATATTTTGGAGCCAAATTCTGGCTCTATGCACGTATTCGCAGTTTGAATTACGACTTTTTATACCCAACATATGCCAAGTCCTGAAAGCGCAGTGAGTCATTTTGCACAAACTCCCCTGCAGTTTTCGAAATATCCCAAATATCCCAATTTCGAGGCCTGAGCATATTTTGGAGCCAAATTCTGGCTCTCTGCACGTATTCGCAGTTTGAAATTACGACTTTTTATACCCAACATATGCCAAGTACTGAAAGCGGCGTTTGGTCACATTTGTCCAAACCTCCCTGCAGTTTTCAAAATATCCCAAACATCCCAATTTCGAGGCCTGAGCCATATTTTGGAGCCAAATTCTGGCTCTATGCACGTATTCGCAGTTTGAAATTACGACTTTTTATACCCAACATATGCCAAGTACTGAAAGCCGCAATGAGTCACATTTTGCACAAACTCCCTGCAGTTTTCAAAATATCCCAATATCCCAATTTCGAGGCCTGAGCCATATTTTGGAGCCAAATTCTGTCTCTGCACGTATTCGCAGTTTGAAATTACGACTTTTTATACCCAACATATGCCAAGTACTGAAAGCGGCAGTGAGTCACATTTGCACAAACTCTCCTGCAGTTTTCAAAATATCCCAAACATCCCAATTTCGAGGCCTGAGCCATATTTTGGAGCCAAATTCTGGCTCTCTGCACGTATTCGCAGTTTTAAATTACGACTTTTTATACCCAACATATGCCAAGTCCTGAAAGCGGCAGTGAGTCACATTTTGCACAAACTCCCCTGCAGTTTTCGAAATATCCCAAATATCCCAATTTCGAGGCCTGAGCCATATTTTGGAGCTAAATTCTGGCTCTCTGCACGTATTCCAGTTTTAAGTTACGACTTTTTATACCCAACATATGCCAAGTACTGAAAGCGGCGTTTGGTCACATTTGTCCCAAACCTCCCTAAGTTTTCAAAATATCCCAAACATCCCAATTTCGAGGCCTGAGCCATATTTTGGAGCCAAATTCTGGCTCTATGCAGTATTCGCAGTTTGAATTACGACTTTATACCCAACATATGCCAAGTACTGAAAGCGGCAGTGGTCATATTTTGCCAAACTCCCCTGCAGTTTTCAAATATCCCAAATATCCCAATTTCGAGGCCTGAGCCATATTTTGGAGCCAAATTCAGGCTCTCTGTACGTATTCGCAGTTTGAAGTTACGACTTTTTATACCCAACATATGCTAATTACTGAAAGCGGTGTTTGGTCACATTTGTCCCAAACCTCCCTCCAGTTTTCAAAATATCCCAAACATCCCAATTTCGAGGCCTGAGCCATATTTTGGAGCCAAATTCAGGCTCTATGCAGGTATTCGCTGTTTGATATTACGACTTTTTATACCCAACATATGCCAAGTCCTGAAAGCCGCAATGAGTCACATTTTGCACAAACTCCTTTGCAGTTTTCGAAAAATCCCAAATATCCCAATTTCGAGGCCTGAGCTATATTTTGGAGCCAAATTCTGGCTCTCTGCACGTATTCGCAGTTTTAAGTTACGACTTTTTATACCCAACATATGCCAAGTACTGAGAGCGGCGTTTGGTCACATTTGTCCCAAACCTCCCTAAAGTTTTCAAAATATCCCAAACATCCCAATTTCGAGGCCTGAGCCATATTTTGGAGCCAAATTCGGTCTCTATTCACGTATTCGCAGTTTGATATTACGACTTTTTATACCCAACATATGCCATGTCCCGTAAGCGGCAGTGAGTCACATTTTGCACAAACTCCCATGCAGTTTTCGAAATATCCCAAATATCCCAATTTTGATGCCTGAGCCATATTTTGGAGCCAAATTCTGGCTCTCTGCACGTATTCGCAGTTTTAAGTTACGACTTTTTATACCCAACATATGCCAAGTACTGAAAGCGGTGTTTGGTCACATTTGTCCCAAACCTCCCTGCAGTTTTCAAAATATCCCAAATATCCCAATTTCGAGGCCTGAGCCATATTTTGGAAACAAATTCTGGCTCTCTGCACGTATTCGCAGTTGAAAATTACAACTTTTTATACTCAACATATGCCAAGTACTGAAAGCGGCGTTTGGTCACATTTGTCCCAAACCTCCCTCCAGTTTTCAAAATATCCCAAACATACCAATTTCGAGGCCTGAGCCATATTTTGGAGCCAAATTCTGGCTCTATGCACATTATCGCAGTTTGATATTACGACTTTTTTTACCCAACATATGCCAAGTCCTGAAAGCCGCAATGAGTCACATTTTGCACAAACTCCTTTGCAGTTTTCGAAAAATCCCAAATATCCCAATTTCGAGGCCTGAGCCATATTTTGGAGTCAAATTCTGGCTCTCTGCACTTATTCGCAGTTTTAAGTTACGAATTTTTATACCCAACATATGCCAAGTACTGAAAGCGGCGTTTGGTCACATTTGTCCCAAACCTCCCTCCAGTTTTCAAAATATCCCAAACATCCCAATTTCGAGGCCTGAGTCATATTTTGGAGCCAAATTCTGGCTCTATGCAAGTATTCGCAGTTTGATATTACGACTTTTTATACCAAACATATGCCAAGTCCTGATAGCGGCAGTGAGTCACATTTTGCACAAACTCCCCTGCAGTTTTCGAAATATCCCAAATATCCCAATTTTGAGGCCTGAGCCATATTTTGGAGCCAAATTCTGGCTCTCTGCACGTATTCGCAGTTTTAAGTTACGACTTTTTATACCCAACATATGCCAAGTACTGAAAGCGGCGTTTGGTCACATTTGTCCCAAACCTCCCTCCAGTTTTCAAAATATCCCAAACATCCCAATTTCGAGGCCTGAGCCATATTTAGGAGCCAAATTCTGGCTCTATGCACGTATTCGCAGTTTGATATTACGACTTTTTATACCCAACATATGCCAAGTCCTGAAAGCCGCAATGAGTCACATTTTGCACAAACTCCTATGCAGTTTTCGAAAAATCCCAAATATCCCAATTTCGAGGCCTGAGTCATATTTTGGAGCCAAATTCTGTCTCTATGCAAGTATTCGCAGTTTGATATTACGACTTTTTATACCCAACATATGCCAATTACTGAAAGCGGCAGTGAGTCACATTTTGCACAAACTCTCCTGCAGTTTTCAAAATATCCCAAACATCCCAATTTCGAGGCCTGAGCAATATTTTGGAGCCAAATTCTGGCTCTCTGCATGTATTCGCAGTTTTAAATTACGAATTTTTATACCCAACATATGCCAAGTCCTGAAAGCGGCAGTGAGTCACATTTTGCACAAACTCCCCTGCAGTTTTTGAAATATCCCAAATATCCCAATTTTGAGGCCTGAGCCATATTTTGGAGCTAAATTCTGGCTCTCTGCACGTATTCCCAGTTTTAAGTTTCGACTTTTTATACCCAACATATGCCAAGTACTGAAAGCGGCGTTTGGTCACATTTGTCCCAAACCTCCCTAAGGTTTTCAAAATATCCCAAACATCCCAATTTCGAGGCCTGAGCCATATTTTGGAGCCAAATTCAGGCTCTATGCAGGTATTCGCAGTTTGATATTACGACTTCTTATACCCAACATATGCCAAGTACTGAAAGCGGCGTTTGGTCACATTTGTCCCAAACCTCCCTGCAGTTTTCAAAATATCCCAAATATCCCAATTTCGAGGCCTGAGCCATATTTTGGAAACAAATTCTGGCTCTCTGCACGTATCGCAGTTGAAAATTACAACTTTTTATACTCAAAATATGCCAAGTACTGAAAGCGGCGTTTGGTCACTTTTTTCCCAAACCTCCCTCCAGTTTTCAAAATATCCCAAACATCCCAATTTCGAAGCCTGAGCCATATTTTGGAGCCAAATTCTGGCTCTCTGCACGTATTCGCTGTTTTAAATTACGAATTTTTATACCCAACATATGCCAAGTCCCGAAAGCGGCAATTAGTAAGATTTTGCTCGAACTCCTCTGCAGTTTTCAAAATATCCCTAACATCCCAATTTCGAGGCCTGAGCCATATTTTGGAGCCAAATTTTGGCTCTCTGCACGTATTCGCAGTTTCATATTACGAATTTTATACCCAACATATGCCAAGTACTGAAAACGGCAGTGAGTCACATTTTGCACAAACTCCCCTACAGTTTTCAAAATATCCCAAATATTCCAATTTCGAGGCCTGAGCCATATTTTGGAGCCAAATTCTGGCTCTCTGCAAGTATTCGCAGCTCGAAATTGCGACTTTTTTATACCCAACATATGCCAAGTACTGAAAGCGGCGTTTGGTCACATTTGTCTCAACCTCCCTGCATTTTTCAAAATATCCCTAATATCCCAATTTCGAGGCCTGAGCCATATTTTGGAGCCAAATTCAGGCTCTCTATACGTATTCGCAGTTTGAAATTACGACTTTTTATACCCAACATATACCAAATACTGAAAGCGGCGTTTGGTCACATTTGTCCCAAACCTCCGTGCAGTTTTCAAAATATCCCTAATATCCCAATTTCGAGGCCTGAGTCATATTTTGGAGCCAAATTCTGGCTCTCTGCACCTATTCGCAGTTTGAAATTTCGACTTTTTATATCCAACATTGCCAAGTACTGAAAGGGCCTTTGGTCATATTTGTCCAAACTCCCCTGCAGTTTTCAAAATATCCCAAACATCCAATTTCGAGGCCTGAGCCATATTTTGGAGCCAAATTCTGGCTCTCTGCACGTATTTGCAGTTTGAAATTGCGACTTTTTTATACCCAATATATGCCAAGTGCTGAAAGCGGCATTTGGTCACATTTGTCCCAAATCTCCCTCCAGTTTTCAAAATATCCCAAACATCCCAATTTCGAGGCCTGAGCCATATTTTGGAGCCAAATTCTGGCTCTCTACATGTATTCGCAGTTTGATATTACGACTTTTTATACCCAACATATGCCAAGTCCTGAAAGTGGCAGTGAGTCACATTTTGCACAAACTCCCCTGCAGTTTTCGAAATATCCCAAATATCCCAATTTCGAGGCCTGAGCCATATTTTGGAGCCAAATTCAGGCTCTCTGTACGTATTCGCAGTTTGAAGATACGACTTTTTATACCAACATATGCTATGTACTGAAAGCGGCGTTTGGTCACATTTGTCCCAAACCTCCCTCCAGTTTTCAAAATATCCCAAACATCCCAATTTCGAGGCCTGAGCCATATTTTGGAGCCAAATTCAGGCTCTATGCAGGTATTCGCAGTTTGATATTACGACTTTTTATACCAAACATATGCAAAGTCCTGAAAGCGGCAGTGAGTCACATTTTGCACAAAACTCCCCTGCAGTTTTCGAAATATCCCAAATATCCCAATTTTGAGGCCTGAGCCATATTTTGGAGCTAAAATTCTGGCTCTCTGCACGTATTCGCAGTTTTAAGTTAC
>NW_027190458.1:0-37221 GCF_040958095.1 Procambarus clarkii | reverse complement strand
TTTTCTTGCATTTTGTTTTGTACTAAAAATCATCGAATTTAGCAATATTTTGACCTTTATCTCCCTTTTCCTTTATGTGATTTAGACAAAATATCATCGAATTAGGCAATATTTTGCTGTTTTTCCACGTTTTTTGTGAATTTATTAAATATACGATAAAAATGATGCAAACACATAATTGATTAGAAATTAACCGTAAACACTTCATTTTCAATCAACTATTTGTTTCTCGTTAAAATACTGAGTAAGATATTGGAAAGGGGAGAAGTTCTGTTTTATTGCATATATCGACGTTTCAGCCGGATTAGAGCGGTTTTACGTGTACATCTTCCATCGGTAATATAAACGGAAAATTAGGAACATTTTAGTTAATTCTAATGAAAACACATTGATTTTTATCATTTGAATTTGAAACAACAATGTCATATGTCTTTCCTTGGATCTAAATAATACGAACCTCGCTCTATGATTTGAAGTTAAAATCCTCAAATATGGTAATATAGTGACTTTTTTCACGTTATTAATGTAGTGTGATTTTACGTATATATATTCGTTTTATACCAATATTTTCGATACTACTGTCATGTTTTCTAACATTATGTGATTTGGCCTTCAAATCTCAGAATTTAGCAAATTTTGCATTTTTAAGCAAGTTTTCTTGCATTTGTTTTGTACTAAAAACCATCGAATTTAGCAATATTCCCCTTTATCATCCCCTTTTCCTTTATGTGATTTAGACAAAATATCATCGAATTAAGCAATATTTTGCTGTTTTTCCACGTTTTTCTGAATTTTCAGTTTATTGTTATTAATTCATTAAATATACGATAAAATTATACAAACATATAATTGATCAGAAAATAACCTTAAATACTTCATTTTCAACAATCTATTTGTTTCTCGTTAAAATACTGAGTAAGATATTAAAAAGGGTAGAAGTTCTGTTTTTATTGCATATATCGACGTTTCAGCCGGATTAGAGCGGTTTTACGTGTACATCTTCCAGCGGTAATATAAACGGAAAACCAGGAACATTTGATTTAATTCTAATGAAAACACATTGATTTTTATCATTTGCATTTGAAACAACATTGTCATATGTCTTTTCTTGGATCTAAATAATACGAAACCTCGCTCTATGATTTGAAGTTCAAATCCTCAAATATGGTAATATAGTGACTTTTTTCACGTTATTCATGTAGTGTTTATTTTACGTATATATATTCGTTTTTACCAATATTTCGATACTACATTCATGTTTTCTAACATTATATGATTTGGCTTTCAAATCTCAGAATTTCGCAAATTTTGAATTTTTAAGCAAGTTTTCTTGCATTTTGTTTTGTACTAAAAATCATCGAATTTAGCAATATTTTGACCTTTATCATCCCCTTTTCCTTTATGTGATTTAGACAAAATATCATCGAATTAGGCAATATTTGCTGTTTTTCCACGTTTTTTGTGAATTTATTAAATATACGATAAAAATGATGCAAACACATAATTGATTAGAAATTAACCGTAAACACTTCATTTTCAATCAATCTATTTGTTTCTCGTTAAAATACTGAGTAAGATATTGGAAAGGGGAGAAGTTCTGTTTTTATTGCATATATCGACGTTTCAGCCGGATTAGAGCGGTTTTACGTGTACATCTTCCATCGGTAATATAAACGGAAAACCTAGGAACATTTTAGTTAATTCTAATGAAAACACATTGATTTTTATCATTTGCATTTGAAACAACAATTGTCATATGTCTTTCTTGGATCTAAATAATACGAAACCTCGCTCTATGATTTGAAGTTAAAATCCTCAAATATGGTAATATAGTGACTTTTTTCACGTTATTCATGTAGTGTTATTTTACGTATATATATTCGTTTATTACCAATATTTCGATACTACTTCATGTTTTCTAACATTATAGTGATTTGGCCTTCAAATCTCAGAATTTAGCAAATTTTGAATTTTTAAGCAAGTTTTCTTGCATTTTGTTTTGTACTAAAAATCATCGAATTTAGCAATATTTGACCCTTTATCATCCCCTTTTCCTTTATGTGATTTAGACAAAATATCATCGAATTAAGGCAATATTTTGCTGTTTTTCCACGTTTTTCTGAATTTCAGTTTATTGTATATTCATTAAATATACGATAAAAATGATGACAAACATATAATTGATTCAGAAAATAACGTAAATACTTCATTTTCAATCAATCTATTTGTTTCTCGTTAAAATACTGAGTAAGATATTGGAAAAGGGGAGAAGTTCTGTTTTTATTGCATATATCGACGTTTCAGCCGGATTAGAGCGGTTTTACGTGTACTATCTTCCATCGGTAATATAAACGGAAAACCAGGAACATTTTAGTTAATTCTAATGAAAACACATTGATTTTTATCATTTGCATTTGAAACAACATTGTCATATGTCTTTTCTTGGATCTAAATAATACGAAACCTCGCTCTATGATTTGAAGTTAAAATCCTCAAATATGGTAATATAGTGACTTTTTCACGTTATTCATGTAGTGTTATTTTACGTATATATATTCGTTTTTACCAATATTTCGATACTACTTCATGTTTTCTAACATTATATGATTTGGCTTTCAAATCTCAGAATTTCGCAAATTTTGAATTTTTAAGCAAGTTTTCTTGCATTTTGTTTTGTACTAAAAATCATCGAATTTAGCAATATTTTGACCTTTATCATCCCCTTTTCCTTTATGTGATTTAGACAAAAATATCATCGAATTAGGCAATATTTTGCTGTTTTTCCACGTTTTTGTGAATTTATTAAATATACGATAAAAATGATGCAAACACATAATTGATTAGAAATTAACCGTAAACACTTCATTTTCAATCAACTATTTGTTTCTCGTTAAAATACTGAGTAAGATATTGGAAAGGGGAGAAGTTCTGTTTTTATTGCATATATCGACGTTTCAGCCGGATTAGAGCGGTTTTACGTGTACATCTTCCATCGGTAATATAAACGGAAAAATTAGGAACATTTTAGTTAATTCTAATGAAAACACATTGATTTTTATCATTTGAATTTGAAACAACAATGTCATATGTCTTTCCTTGGATCTAAATAATACGAAACCTCGCTCTATGATTTGAAGTTAAAATCCTCAAATATGGTAATATAGTGACTTTTTTCACGTTATTCATGTAGTGTGATTTTACGTATATATATTCGTTTTTACCAATATTTCGATACTACTTCATGTTTTCTAACATTTTGTGATTTGGCCTTCAAATCTCAGAATTTAGCAAATTTTGCATTTTTAAGCAAGTTTTCTTGCATTTGTTTTGTACTAAAAACCATCGAATTTAGTAATATTTTGACCTTTATCATCCCCTTTTCCTTTATGTGATTTAGACAAAATATCATCGAATTAGGCAATATTTTGCTGTTTTTCCACGTTTTTCTGAATTTTCAGTTTATTGTTATTAATTCATTAAATATACGATAAAAATTATACAAACATATAATTGATCAGAAAATAACCTTAAATACTTCATTTTCAACAATCTATTTGTTTCTCATTAAAATACTGAGTAAGATATTAAAAAGGGGAGACGTTCTGTTTTTATTGCATATATCGACGTTTCAGCCGGATTAGAGCGGTTTTACGTGTACATCTTCCATCGGTAATATAAACGGAAAACCAGGAACATTTTAGTTAATTCTAATGAAAACACATTGATTTTTATCATTTGCATTTGAAACAACATTGTCATATGTCTTTTCTTGGATCTAAATAATACGAAACCTCGCTCTATGATTTGAAGTTAAAATCCTCAAATATGGTAATATAGTGACTTTTTTCACGTTATTCATGTAGTGTTATTTTACGTATATATATTCGTTTTTTATCAATATTTCGATACTAGTTCATGTTTTCTAACATTATATGATTTGGCTTTCAAATCTCAGAATTTCGCAAATTTTGAATTTTTAAGCAAGTTTTCTTGCATTTTGTTTTGTACTAAAAATCATCGAATTTAGCAATATTTTGACCTTTATCATCCCCTTTTCCTTTATGTGATTTAGACAAAATATCATCGAATTAGGCAATATTTTGCTGTTTTTCCACGTTTTTGTGAATTTATTAAATATACGATAAAAATGATGCAAACACATAATTGATTAGAAATTAACCGTAAACACTTCATTTTCAATCAACTATTTGTTTCTCGTTAAAATACTGAGTAAGATATTGGAAAGGGGAGAAGTTCTGTTTTTATTGCATATATCGACGTTTCAGCCGGATTAGAGCGGTTTTACGTGTACATCTTCCATCGGTAATATAAACGGAAAATTAGGAACATTTTAGTTAATTCTAATGAAAACACATTGATTTTTATCATTTGAATTTGAAACAACAATGTCATATGTCTTTCCTTGGATCTAAATAATACGAAACCTCGCTCTATGATTTGAAGTTAAAATCCTCAAATATGGTAATATAGTGACTTTTTTCACGTTATTAATGTAGTGTGATTTTACGTATATATATTCGTTTATACCAATATTTCGATACTACTTCATGTTTTCTAACATTATGTGATTTGGCCTTCAAATCTCAGAATTTAGCAAATTTTGCATTTTTAAGCAAGTTTTCTTGCATTTTGTTTTGTACTAAAAACCATCGAATTTAGCAATATCCCCTTTATCATCCCCTTTTCCTTTATGTGATTTAGACAAAATATCATCGAATTAAGCAATATTTTGCTGTTTTTCCACGTTTTTCTGAATTTTCAGTTTATTGTTATTAATTCATTAAATATACGATAAAAATTATACAAACATATAATTGATCAGAAATAACCTTAAATACTTCATTTTCAACAATCTATTTGTTTCTCGTTAAAATACTGAGTAAGATATTAAAAAGGGTAGAAGTTCTGTTTTTATTGCATATATCGACGTTTTAGCCGGATTAGAGCGGTTTTACGTGTACATCTTCCATCGGTAATATAAACGGAAAACCAGGAACATTTTAGTTAATTCTAATGAAAACACATTGATTTTTATCATTTGCATTTGAAACAACATTGTCATGTCTTTTCTTGGATCTAAATAATACGAAACCTCGCTCTATGATTTGAAGTTAAAATCCTCAAATATGGTAATATAGTGACTTTTTTCACGTTATTCATGTAGTGTTATTTTACGTATATATATTCGTTTTTACCAATATTTCGATACTACTTCATGTTTTCTAACATTATATGATTTGGCTTTCAAATCTCAGAATTTCGCAAATTTGAATTTTTAAGCAAGTTTTCTTGCATTTTGTTTTGTACTAAAAATCATCGAATTTAGCAATATTTTGACCTTTATCATCTCCTTTTCCTTTATGTGATTTAGACAAAATATCATCGAATTAGGCAATATTTTGCTGTTTTTCCACGTTTTTGTGAATTTATTATATATACGATAAAAATGATGCAAACACATAATTGATTAGAAATTAAACGTAAACACTTCATTTTCAATCAACTATTTGTTTCTCGTTAAAATACTGAGTAAGATATTGGAAAGGGGAGAAGTTCTGTTTTTATTGCATATATCGACGTTTCAGCCGGATTAGAGCGGTTTTACGTGTATATCTTCCATCGGTAATATAAACGGAAAACCAGGAACATTTTAGTTAATTCTAATGAAAACACATTGATTTTTATCATTTGCATTTGAAACAACATTGTCATATGTCTTTTCTTGGATCTAAATAATACGAAACCTCGCTCTATGATTTGAAGTTAAAATCCTCAAATATGGTAATATAGTGACTTTTTCACGTTATTCATGTAGTGTTATTTTACGTATATATATTCGTTTTTACCAATATTTCGATACTACTTCATGTTTTCTAACATTATATGATTTGGCTTTCAAATCTCAGAATTTCGCAAATTTTGAATTTTTAAGCAAGTTTTCTTGCATTTTGTTTTGTACTAAAAATCATCGAATTTAGCAATATTTTGACCTTTATCATCCCCTTTTCCTTTATGTGATTTAGACAAAATATCATCGAATTAGGCAATATTTTGCTGTTTTTCCACGTTTTTGTGAATTTATTAAATATACGATAAAAATGATGCAAACACATAATTGATTAGAAATTAACCGTAAACACTTCATTTTCAATCAACTATTTGTTTCTCGTTAAAATACTGAGTAAGATATTGGAAAGGGGAGAAGTTCTGTTTTTATTGCATATATCGACGTTTCAGCCGGATTAGAGCGGTTTTACGTGTACATCTTCCATCGGTAATATAAACGGAAAATTAGGAACATTTTAGTTAATTCTAATGAAAACACATTGATTTTTATCATTTGAATTTGAAACAACAATGTCATATGTCTTTCCTTGGATCTAAATAATACGAAACCTCGCTCTATGATTTGAAGTTAAAATCCTCAAATATGGTAATATAGTGACTTTTTTCACGTTATTCATGTAGTGTGATTTTACGTATATATATTCGTTTTTACCAATATTTCGATACTACTTCATGTTTTCTAACATTTTGTGATTTGGCCTTCAAATCTCAGAATTTAGCAAATTTTGCATTTTTAAGCAAGTTTTCTTGCATTTTGTTTTGTACTAAAAACCATCGAATTTAGCAATATTTTGACCTTTATCATCCCCTTTTCCTTTATGTGATTTAGACAAAATATCATCGAATTAGGCAATATTTTGCTGTTTTTCCACGTTTTTCTGAATTTTCAGTTTATTGTTATTAATTCATTAAATATACGATAAAAATTATACAAACATATAATTGATCAGAAAATAACCTTAAATACTTCATTTTCAACAATCTATTTGTTTCTCATTAAAATACTGAGTAAGATATTAAAAAGGGGAGACGTTCTGTTTTTATTGCATATATCGACGTTTCAGCCGGATTAGAGCGGTTTTACGTGTACATCTTCCATCGGTAATATAAACGGAAAACCAGGAACATTTTAGTTAATTCTAATGAAAACACATTGATTTTTATCATTTGCATTTGAAACAACATTGTCATATGTCTTTTCTTGGATCTAAATAATACGAAACCTCGCTCTATGATTTGAAGTTAAAATCCTCAAATATGGTAATATAGTGACTTTTTTCACGTTATTCATGTAGTGTTATTTTACGTATATATATTCGTTTTTATCAATATTTCGATACTAGTTCATGTTTTCTAACATTATATGATTTGGCTTTCAAATCTCAGAATTTCGCAAATTTTGAATTTTTAAGCAAGTTTTCTTGCATTTTGTTTTGTACTAAAAATCATCGAATTTAGCAATATTTTGACCTTTATCATCCCCTTTTCCTTTATGTGATTTAGACAAAATATCATCGAATTAGGCAATATTTTGCTGTTTTTCCACGTTTTTGTGAATTTATTAAATATACGATAAAAATGATGCAAACACATAATTGATTAGAAATTAACCGTAAACACTTCATTTTCAATCAACTATTTGTTTCTCGTTAAAATACTGAGTAAGATATTGGAAAGGGGAGAAGTTCTGTTTTTATTGCATATATCGACGTTTCAGCCGGATTAGAGCGGTTTTACGTGTACATCTTCCATCGGTAATATAAACGGAAAATTAGGAACATTTTAGTTAATTCTAATGAAAACACATTGATTTTTATCATTTGAATTTGAAACAACAATGTCATATGTCTTTCCTTGGATCTAAATAATACGAAACCTCGCTCTATGATTTGAAGTTAAAATCCTCAAATATGGTAATATAGTGACTTTTTTCACGTTATTAATGTAGTGTGATTTTACGTATATATATTCGTTTATACCAATATTTCGATACTACTTCATGTTTTCTAACATTATGTGATTTGGCCTTCAAATCTCAGAATTTAGCAAATTTTGCATTTTTAAGCAAGTTTTCTTGCATTTTGTTTTGTACTAAAAACCATCGAATTTAGCAATATCCCCTTTATCATCCCCTTTTCCTTTATGTGATTTAGACAAAATATCATCGAATTAAGCAATATTTTGCTGTTTTTCCACGTTTTTCTGAATTTTCAGTTTATTGTTATTAATTCATTAAATATACGATAAAAATTATACAAACATATAATTGATCAGAAAATAACCTTAAATACTTCATTTTCAACAATCTATTTGTTTCTCGTTAAAATACTGAGTAAGATATTAAAAAGGGTAGAAGTTCTGTTTTTATTGCATATATCGACGTTTTAGCCGGATTAGAGCGGTTTTACGTGTACATCTTCCATCGGTAATATAAACGGAAAACCAGGAACATTTTATTTAATTCTAATGAAAACACATTGATTTTTATCATTTGCATTTGAAACAACATTGTCATATGTCTTTTCTTGGATCTAAATAATACGAAACCTCGCTCTATGATTTGAAGTTAAAATCCTCAAATATGGTAATATAGTGACTTTTTCACGTTATTCATGTAGTGTTATTTTACGTATATATATTCGTTTTTACCAATATTTCGATACTACTTCATGTTTTCTAACATTATATGATTTGGCTTTCAAATCTCAGAATTTCGCAAATTTTGAATTTTTAAGCAAGTTTTCTTGCATTTTGTTTTGTACTAAAAATCATCGAATTTAGCAATATTTTGACCTTTATCATCTCCTTTTCCTTTATGTGATTTAGACAAAATATCATCGAATTAGGCAATATTTTGCTGTTTTTCCACGTTTTTGTGAATTTATTAAATATACGATAAAAATGATGCAAACACATAATTGATTAGAAATTAACCGTAAACACTTCATTTTCAATCAACTATTTGTTTCTCGTTAAAATACTGAGTAAGATATTGGAAAGGGGAGAAGTTCTGTTTTTATTGCATATATCGACGTTTAGCTGGATTAGAGCGGTTTTACGTGTACATCTTCCATCGGTAATATAAACGGAAAATTAGGAACATTTTAGTTAATTCTAATGAAAACACATTGATTTTTATCATTTGAATTTGAAACAACAATGTCATATGTCTTTCCTTGGATCTAAATAATACGAAACCTCGCTCTATGATTTGAAGTTAAAATCCTCAAATATGGTAATATAGTGACTTTTTTCACGTTATTCATGTAGTGTGATTTTACGTATATATATTCGTTTTTACCAATATTTCGATACTACTTCATGTTTTCTAACATTATATGATTTGGCTTTCAAATCTGAGAATTTCGCAAATTTTGAATTTTTAAGCAAGTTTTCTTGCATTTTGTTTTGTACTAAAAACCATCGAATTTAGCAATATTTTGACCTTTATCATCCCCTTTTCCTTTATGTGATTTAGACAAAATATCATCGAATTAGGCAATATTTTGCTGTTTTTCCACGTTTTTCTGAATTTTCAGTTTATTGTTATTAATTCATTAAATATACGATAAAAATTATACAAACATACAATTGATCAGAAAATAACCTTAAATACTTCATTTTCAACAATCTATTTGTTTCTCGTTAAAATACTGAGTAAGATATTAAAAAGGGTAGAAGTTCTGTTTTTATTGCATATATCGACGTTTCAGCCGGATTAGAGCGGTTTTACGTGTACTTCTTCCAGCGGTAATATAAACGGAAAACCAGGAACATTTGATTTAATTCTAATGAAAACACATTGATTTTTATCATTTGCATTTGAAACAACATTGTCATATGTCTTTTCTTGGATCTAAATAATACGAAACCTCGCTCTATGATTTGAAGTTCAAATCCTCAAATATGGTAATATAGTGACTTTTTTCACGTTATTCATGTAGTGTTATTTTACGTATATATATTCGTTTTTACCAATATTTCGATACTACCTCATGTTTTCTAACATTATATGATTTGGCTTTCAAATCTCAGAATTTCGCAAATTTTGAATTTTTAAGCAAGTTTTCTTGCATTTTGTTTTGTACTAAAAATCATCGAATTTAGCAATATTTTGACCTTTATCATCTCCTTTTCCTTTATGTGATTTAGACAAAATGTCATCGAATTAGGTAATATTTTGCTGTTTTTCCACGTTTTTGTGAATTTATTAAATATACGATAAAAATGATGCAAACACATAATTGATTAGAAATTAACGGTAAACACTTCATTTTCAATCAACTATTTGTTTCTCGTTAAAATACTGAGTAAGATATTGGAAAGGGGAGAAGTTCTGTTTTTATTGCATATATCGACGTTTAGCTGGATTAGAGCGGTTTTACGTGTACATCTTCCATCGGTAATATAAACGGAAAATTAGGAACATTTTAGTTAATTCTAATGAAAACACATTGATTTTTATCATTTGAATTTGAAACAACAATGTCATATGTCTTTCCTTGGATCTAAATAATACGAAACCTCGCTCTATGATTTGAAGTTAAAATCCTCAAATATGGTAATATAGTGACTTTTTTCACGTTATTCATGTAGTGTGATTTTACGTATATATATTCGTTTTTACCAATATTTCGATACTACTTCATGTTTTCTAACATTATGTGATTTGGCCTTCAAATCTCAGAATTTAGCAAATTTTGCATTTTTAAGCAAGTTTTCTTGCATTTGGTTTTGTACTAAAAACCATCGAATTTAGCAATATCCCCTTTATCATCCCCTTTTCCTTTATGTGATTTAGACAAAATATCATCGAATTAAGCAATATTTTGCTGTTTTTCCACGTTTTTCTGAATTTTCAGTTTATTGTTATTAATTCATTAAATATACGATAAAAATTATACAAACATATAATTGATCAGAAAATATCCTTAAATACTTCATTTTCAATAATCTATTTGTTTCTCGTTAAAATACTGAGTAAGATATTAAAAAGGGGAGAAGTTCTGTTTTTATTGCATATATCGACGTTTCAGCCGGATTAGAGCGGTTTTACGTGTACATCTTCCATCGGTAATATAAACGGAAAACCAGGAACATTTTAGTTAATTCTAATGAAAACACATTGATTTTTATCATTTGCATTTGAAACAACATTGTCATATGTCTTTTCTTGGATCTAAATAATACGAAACCTCGCTCTATGATTTGAAGTTAAAGTCCTCAAATATGGTAATATAGTGACTTTTTTCACGTTATTCATGTAGTGTTATTTTACGTATATATATTCGTTTTTACCAATATTTCGATACTACTTCATGTTTTCTAACATTATATGATTTGGCTTTCAAATCTCAGAATTTCGCAAATTTTGAATTTTTAAGCAAGTTTTCTTGCATTTTGTTTTGTACTAAAAATCATCGAATTTAGCAATATTTTGACCTTTATCATCTCCTTTTCCTTTATGTGATTTAGACAAAATATCATCGAATTAGGCAATATTTTGCTGTTTTTCCACGTTTTTGTGAATTTATTATATATACGATAAAAATGATGCAAACACATAATTGATTAGAAATTAAACGTAAACACTTCATTTTCAATCAACTATTTGTTTCTCGTTAAAATACTGAGTAAGATATTGGAAAGGGGAGAAGTTCTGTTTTTATTGCATATATCGACGTTTCAGCCGGATTAGAGCGGTTTTACGTGTATATCTTCCATCGGTAATATAAACGGAAAACCAGGAACATTTTAGTTAATTCTAATGAAAACACATTGATTTTTATCATTTGCATTTGAAACAACATTGTCATATGTCTTTTCTTGGATCTAAATAATACGAAACCTCGCTCTATGATTTGAAGTTAAAATCCTCAAATATGGTAATATAGTGACTTTTTTCACGTTATTCATGTAGTGTTATTTTACGTATATATATTCGTTTTTACCAATATTTCGATACTACTTCATGTTTTCTAACATTATATGATTTGGCTTTCAAATCTCAGAATTTCGCAAATTTTGAATTTTTAAGCAAGTTTTCTTGCATTTTGTTTTGTACTAAAAATCATCGAATTTAGCAATATTTTGACCTTTATCATCCCCTTTTCCTTTATGTGATTTAGACAAAATATCATCGAATTAGGCAATATTTTGCTGTTTTTCCACGTTTTTGTGAATTTATTAAATATACGATAAAAATGATGCAAACACATAATTGATTAGAAATTAACCGTAAACACTTCATTTTCAATCAACTATTTGTTTCTCGTTAAAATACTGAGTAAGATATTGGAAAGGGGAGAAGTTCTGTTTTTATTGCATATATCGACGTTTCAGCCGGATTAGAGCGGTTTTACGTGTACATCTTCCATCGGTAATATAAACGGAAAATTAGGAACATTTTAGTTAATTCTAATGAAAACACATTGATTTTTATCATTTGAATTTGAAACAACAATGTCATATGTCTTTCCTTGGATCTAAATAATACGAAACCTCGCTCTATGATTTGAAGTTAAAATCCTCAAATATGGTAATATAGTGACTTTTTTCACGTTATTCATGTAGTGTGATTTTACGTATATATATTCGTTTTTACCAATATTTCGATACTACTTCATGTTTTCTAACATTTTGTGATTTGGCCTTCAAATCTCAGAATTTAGCAAATTTTGCATTTTTAAGCAAGTTTTCTTGCATTTTGTTTTGTACTAAAAACCATCGAATTTAGCAATATTTTGACTTTTATCATCCCCTTTTCCTTTATGTGATTTAGACAAAATATCATCGAATTAGGCAATATTTTGCTGTTTTTCCACGTTTTTCTGAATTTTCAGTTTATTGTTATTAATTCATTAAATATACGATAAAAATTATACAAACATATAATTGATCAGAAAATAACCTTAAATACTTCATTTTCAACAATCTATTTGTTTCTCATTAAAATACTGAGTAAGATATTAAAAAGGGGAGACGTTCTGTTTTTATTGCATATATCGACGTTTCAGCCGGATTAGAGCGGTTTTACGTGTACATCTTCCATCGGTAATATAAACGGAAAACCAGGAACATTTTAGTTAATTCTAATGAAAACACATTGATTTTTATCATTTGCATTTGAAACAACATTGTCATATGTCTTTTCTTGGATCTAAATAATACGAAACCTCGCTCTATGATTTGAAGTTAAAATCCTCAAATATGGTAATATAGTGACTTTTTTCACGTTATTCATGTAGTGTTATTTTACGTATATATATTCGTTTTTATCAATATTTCGATACTAGTTCATGTTTTCTAACATTATATGATTTGGCTTTCAAATCTCAGAATTTCGCAAATTTTGAATTTGTAAGCAAGTTTTCTTGCATTTTGTTTTGTACTAAAAATCATCGAATTTAGCAATATTTTGACCTTTATCATCCCCTTTTCCTTTATGTGATTTAGACAAAATATCATCGAATTAGGCAATATTTTGCTGTTTTTCCACGTTTTTGTGAATTTATTAAATATACGATAAAAATGATGCAAACACATAATTGATTAGAAATTAACCGTAAACACTTCATTTTCAATCAACTATTTGTTTCTCGTTAAAATACTGAGTAAGATATTGGAAAGGGGAGAAGTTCTGTTTTTATTGCATATATCGACGTTTCAGCCGGATTAGAGCGGTTTTACGTGTACATCTTCCATCGGTAATATAAACGGAAAATTAGGAACATTTTAGTTAATTCTAATGAAAACACATTGATTTTTATCATTTGAATTTGAAACAACAATGTCATATGTCTTTCCTTGGATCTAAATAATACGAAACCTCGCTCTATGATTTGAAGTTAAAATCCTCAAATATGGTAATATAGTGACTTTTTTCACGTTATTAATGTAGTGTGATTTTACGTATATATATTCGTTTATACCAATATTTCGATACTACTTCATGTTTTCTAACATTATGTGATTTGGCCTTCAAATCTCAGAATTTAGCAAATTTTGCATTTTTAAGCAAGTTTTCTTGCATTTTGTTTTGTACTAAAAACCATCGAATTTAGCAATATCCCCTTTATCATCCCCTTTTCCTTTATGTGACTTAGACAAAATATCATCGAATTAAGCAATATTTTGCTGTTTTTCCACGTTTTTCTGAATTTTCAGTTTATTGTTATTAATTCATTAAATATACGATAAAAATTATACAAACATATAATTGATCAGAAAATAACCTTAAATACTTCATTTTCAACAATCTATTTGTTTCTCGTTAAAATACTGAGTAAGATATTAAAAAGGGGAGAAGTTCTGTTTTTATTGCATATATCGACGTTTCAGCCGGATTAGAGCGGTTTTACGTGTACATCTTCCATCGGTAATATAAACGGAAAACCAGGAACATTTTAGTTAATTCTAATGAAAACACATTGATTTTTATCATTTGCATTTGAAACAACATTGTCATATGTCTTTTCTTGGATCTAAATAATACGAAACCTCGCTCTATGATTTGAAGTTAAAATCCTCAAATATGGTAATATAGTGACTTTTTTCACGTTATTCATGTAGTGTTATTTTACGTATATATATTCGTTTTTACCAATATTTCGATACTACTTCATGTTTTCTAACATTATATGATTTGGCTTTCAAATCTCAGAATTTCGCAAATTTTGAATTTTTAAGCAAGTTTTCTTGCATTTTGTTTTGTACTAAAAATCATCGAATTTAGCAATATTTTGACCTTTATCATCTCCTTTTCCTTTATGTGATTTAGACAAAATATCATCGAATTAGGCAATATTTTGCTGTTTTTCCACGTTTTTGTGAATTTATTATATATACGATAAAAATGATGCAAACACATAATTGATTAGAAATTAAACGTAAACACTTCATTTTCAATCAACTATTTGTTTCTCGTTAAAATACTGAGTAAGATATTGGAAAGGGGAGAAGTTCTGTTTTTATTGCATATATCGACGTTTCAGCCGGATTAGAGCGGTTTTACGTGTATATCTTCCATCGGTAATATAAACGGAAAACCAGGAACATTTTAGTTAATTCTAATGAAAACACATTGATTTTTATCATTTGCATTTGAAACAACATTGTCATATGTCTTTTCTTGGATCTAAATAATACGAAACCTCGCTCTATGATTTGAAGTTAAAATCCTCAAATATGGTAATATAGTGACTTTTTTCACGTTATTCATGTAGTGTGATTTTACGTATATATATTCGTTTTTACCAATATTTCGATACTACTTCATGTTTTCTAACATTATGTGATTTGGCCTTCAAATCTCAGAATTTAGCAAATTTTGCATTTTTAAGCAAGTTTTCTTGCATTTGGTTTTGTACTAAAAACCATCGAATTTAGCAATATTTTGACCTTTATCATCCCCTTTTCCTTTATGTGATTTAGACAAAATATCATCGAATTAGGCAATATTTTGCTGTTTTTCCACGTTTTTCTGAATTTTCAGTTTATTGTTATTAATTCATTAAATATACGATAAAAATTATACAAACATATAATTGATCAGAAAATAACCTTAAATACTTCATTTTCAACAATCTATTTGTTTCTCATTAAAATACTGAGTAAGATATTAAAAAGGGGAGACGTTCTGTTTTTATTGCATATATCGACGTTTCAGCCGGATTAGAGCGGTTTTACGTGTACATCTTCCATCGGTAATATAAACGGAAAACCAGGAACATTTTAGTTAATTCTAATGAAAACACATTGATTTTTATCATTTGCATTTGAAACAACATTGTCATATGTCTTTTCTTGGATCTAAATAATACGAAACCTCGCTCTATGATTTGAAGTTAAAATCCTCAAATATGGTAATATAGTGACTTTTTTCACGTTATTCATGTAGTGTTATTTTACGTATATATATTCGTTTTTATCAATATTTCGATACTAGTTCATGTTTTCTAACATTATATGATTTGGCTTTCAAATCTCAGAATTTCGCAAATTTTGAATTTTTAAGCAAGTTTTCTTGCATTTTGTTTTGTACTAAAAATCATCGAATTTAGCAATATTTTGACCTTTATCATCCCCTTTTCCTTTATGTGATTTAGACAAAATATCATCGAATTAGGCAATATTTTGCTGTTTTTCCACGTTTTTGTGAATTTATTAAATATACGATAAAAATGATGCAAACACATAATTGATTAGAAATTAACCGTAAACACTTCATTTTCAATCAACTATTTGTTTCTCGTTAAAATACTGAGTAAGATATTGGAAAGGGGAGAAGTTCTGTTTTTATTGCATATATCGACGTTTCAGCCGGATTAGAGCGGTTTTACGTGTCCATCTTCCATCGGTAATATAAACGGAAAATTAGGAACATTTTAGTTAATTCTAATGAAAACACATTGATTTTTATCATTTGAATTTGAAACAACAATGTCATATGTCTTTCCTTGGATCTAAATAATACGAAACCTCGCTCTATGATTTGAAGTTAAAATCCTCAAATATGGTAATATAGTGACTTTTTTCACGTTATTAATGTAGTGTGATTTTACGTATATATATTCGTTTATACCAATATTTCGATACTACTTCATGTTTTCTAACATTATGTGATTTGGCCTTCAAATCTCAGAATTTAGCAAATTTTGCATTTTTAAGCAAGTTTTCTTGCATTTTGTTTTGTACTAAAAACCATCGAATTTAGCAATATCCCCTTTATCATCCCCTTTTCCTTTATGTGATTTAGACAAAATATCATCGAATTAAGCAATATTTTGCTGTTTTTCCACGTTTTTCTGAATTTTCAGTTTATTGTTATTAATTCATTAAATATACGATAAAAATTATACAAACATATAATTGATCAGAAAATAACCTTAAATACTTCATTTTCAACAATCTATTTGTTTCTCGTTAAAATACTGAGTAAGATATTAAAAAGGGGAGAAGTTCTGTTTTTATTGCATATATCGACGTTTCAGCCGGATTAGAGCGGTTTTACGTGTACATCTTCCATCGGTAATATAAACGGAAAACCAGGAACATTTTAGTTAATTCTAATGAAAACACATTGATTTTTATCATTTGCATTTGAAACAACATTGTCATATGTCTTTTCTTGGATCTAAATAATACGAAACCTCGCTCTATGATTTGAAGTTAAAATCCTCAAATATGGTAATATAGTGACTTTTTTCACGTTATTCATGTAGTGTTATTTTACGTATATATATTCGTTTTTACCAATATTTCGATACTACTTCATGTTTTCTAACATTATATGATTTGGCTTTCAAATCTCAGAATTTCGCAAATTTTGAATTTTTAAGCAAGTTTTCTTGCATTTTGTTTTGTACTAAAAATCATCGAATTTAGCAATATTTTGACCTTTATCATCTCCTTTTCCTTTATGTGATTTAGACAAAATATCATCGAATTAGGCAATATTTTGCTGTTTTTCCACGTTTTTGTGAATTTATTATATATACGATAAAAATGATGCAAACACATAATTGATTAGAAATTAAACGTAAACACTTCATTTTCAATCAACTATTTGTTTCTCGTTAAAATACTGAGTAAGATATTGGAAAGGGGAGAAGTTCTGTTTTTATTGCATATATCGACGTTTCAGCCGGATTAGAGCGGTTTTACGTGTATATCTTCCATCGGTAATATAAACGGAAAACCAGGAACATTTTAGTTAATTCTAATGAAAACACATTGATTTTTATCATTTGCATTTGAAACAACATTGTCATATGTCTTTTCTTGGATCTAAATAATACGAAACCTCGCTCTATGATTTGAAGTTAAAATCCTCAAATATGGTAATATAGTGACTTTTTTCACGTTATTCATGTAGTGTTATTTTACGTATATATATTCGTTTTTACCAATATTTCGATACTACTTCATGTTTTCTAACATTATATGATTTGGCTTTCAAATCTCAGAATTTCGCAAATTTTGAATTTTTAAGCAAGTTTTCTTGCATTTTGTTTTGTACTAAAAATCATCGAATTTAGCAATATTTTGACCTTTATCATCTCCTTTTCCTTTATGTGATTTAGACAAAATATCATCGAATTAGGCAATATTTTGCTGTTTTTCCACGTTTTTGTGAATTTATTATATATACGATAAAAATGATGCAAACACATAATTGATTAGAAATTAAACGTAAACACTTCATTTTCAATCAACTATTTGTTTCTCGTTAAAATACTGAGTAAGATATTGGAAAGGGGAGAAGTTCTGTTTTTATTGCATATATCGACGTTTCAGCCGGATTAGAGCGGTTTTACGTGTATATCTTCCATCGGTAATATAAACGGAAAACCAGGAACATTTTAGTTAATTCTAATGAAAACACATTGATTTTTATCATTTGCATTTGAAACAACATTGTCATATGTCTTTTCTTGGATCTAAATAATACGAAACCTCGCTCTATGATTTGAAGTTAAAATCCTCAAATATGGTAATATAGTGACTTTTTTCACGTTATTCATGTAGTGTGATTTTACGTATATATATTCGTTTTTACCAATATTTCGATACTACTTCATGTTTTCTAACATTATGTGATTTGGCCTTCAAATCTCAGAATTTAGCAAATTTTGCATTTTTAAGCAAGTTTTCTTGCATTTGGTTTTGTACTAAAAACCATCGAATTTAGCAATATTTTGACCTTTATCATCCCCTTTTCCTTTATGTGATTTAGACAAAATATCATCGAATTAGGCAATATTTTGCTGTTTTTCCACGTTTTTCTGAATTTTCAGTTTATTGTTATTAATTCATTAAATATACGATAAAAATTATACAAACATATAATTGATCAGAAAATAACCTTAAATACTTCATTTTCAACAATCTATTTGTTTCTCATTAAAATACTGAGTAAGATATTAAAAAGGGGAGACGTTCTGTTTTTATTGCATATATCGACGTTTCAGCCGGATTAGAGCGGTTTTACGTGTACATCTTCCATCGGTAATATAAACGGAAAACCAGGAACATTTTAGTTAATTCTAATGAAAACACATTGATTTTTATCATTTGCATTTGAAACAACATTGTCATATGTCTTTTCTTGGATCTAAATAATACGAAACCTCGCTCTATGATTTGAAGTTAAAATCCTCAAATATGGTAATATAGTGACTTTTTTCACGTTATTCATGTAGTGTTATTTTACGTATATATATTCGTTTTTATCAATATTTCGATACTAGTTCATGTTTTCTAACATTATATGATTTGGCTTTCAAATCTCAGAATTTCGCAAATTTTGAATTTTTAAGCAAGTTTTCTTGCATTTTGTTTTGTACTAAAAATCATCGAATTTAGCAATATTTTGACCTTTATCATCCCCTTTTCCTTTATGTGATTTAGACAAAATATCATCGAATTAGGCAATATTTTGCTGTTTTTCCACGTTTTTGTGAATTTATTAAATATACGATAAAAATGATGCAAACACATAATTGATTAGAAATTAACCGTAAACACTTCATTTTCAATCAACTATTTGTTTCTCGTTAAAATACTGAGTAAGATATTGGAAAGGGGAGAAGTTCTGTTTTTATTGCATATATCGACGTTTCAGCCGGATTAGAGCGGTTTTACGTGTCCATCTTCCATCGGTAATATAAACGGAAAATTAGGAACATTTTAGTTAATTCTAATGAAAACACATTGATTTTTATCATTTGAATTTGAAACAACAATGTCATATGTCTTTCCTTGGATCTAAATAATACGAAACCTCGCTCTATGATTTGAAGTTAAAATCCTCAAATATGGTAATATAGTGACTTTTTTCACGTTATTAATGTAGTGTGATTTTACGTATATATATTCGTTTATACCAATATTTCGATACTACTTCATGTTTTCTAACATTATGTGATTTGGCCTTCAAATCTCAGAATTTAGCAAATTTTGCATTTTTAAGCAAGTTTTCTTGCATTTTGTTTTGTACTAAAAACCATCGAATTTAGCAATATCCCCTTTATCATCCCCTTTTCCTTTATGTGATTTAGACAAAATATCATCGAATTAAGCAATATTTTGCTGTTTTTCCACGTTTTTCTGAATTTTCAGTTTATTGTTATTAATTCATTAAATATACGATAAAAATTATACAAACATATAATTGATCAGAAAATAACCTTAAATACTTCATTTTCAACAATCTATTTGTTTCTCGTTAAAATACTGAGTAAGATATTAAAAAGGGGAGAAGTTCTGTTTTTATTGCATATATCGACGTTTCAGCCGGATTAGAGCGGTTTTACGTGTACATCTTCCATCGGTAATATAAACGGAAAACCAGGAACATTTTAGTTAATTCTAATGAAAACACATTGATTTTTATCATTTGCATTTGAAACAACATTGTCATATGTCTTTTCTTGGATCTAAATAATACGAAACCTCGCTCTATGATTTGAAGTTAAAATCCTCAAATATGGTAATATAGTGACTTTTTTCACGTTATTCATGTAGTGTTATTTTACGTATATATATTCGTTTTTACCAATATTTCGATACTACTTCATGTTTTCTAACATTATATGATTTGGCTTTCAAATCTCAGAATTTCGCAAATTTTGAATTTTTAAGCAAGTTTTCTTGCATTTTGTTTTGTACTAAAAATCATCGAATTTAGCAATATTTTGACCTTTATCATCTCCTTTTCCTTTATGTGATTTAGACAAAATATCATCGAATTAGGCAATATTTTGCTGTTTTTCCACGTTTTTGTGAATTTATTATATATACGATAAAAATGATGCAAACACATAATTGATTAGAAATTAAACGTAAACACTTCATTTTCAATCAACTATTTGTTTCTCGTTAAAATACTGAGTAAGATATTGGAAAGGGGAGAAGTTCTGTTTTTATTGCATATATCGACGTTTCAGCCGGATTAGAGCGGTTTTACGTGTATATCTTCCATCGGTAATATAAACGGAAAACCAGGAACATTTTAGTTAATTCTAATGAAAACACATTGATTTTTATCATTTGCATTTGAAACAACATTGTCATATGTCTTTTCTTGGATCTAAATAATACGAAACCTCGCTCTATGATTTGAAGTTAAAATCCTCAAATATGGTAATATAGTGACTTTTTTCACGTTATTCATGTAGTGTTATTTTACGTATATATATTCGTTTTTACCAATATTTCGATACTACTTCATGTTTTCTAACATTATATGATTTGGCTTTCAAATCTCAGAATTTCGCAAATTTTGAATTTTTAAGCAAGTTTTCTTGCATTTTGTTTTGTACTAAAAATCATCGAATTTAGCAATATTTTGACCTTTATCATACCCTTTTCCTTTATGTGATTTAGACAAAATATCATCGAATTAGGCAATATTTTGCTGTTTTTCCACGTTTTTGTGAATTTATTAAATATACGATAAAAATGATGCAAACACATAATTGATTAGAAATTAACCGTAAACACTTCATTTTCAATCAACTATTTGTTTCTCGTTAAAATACTGAGTAAGATATTGGAAAGGGGAGAAGTTCTGTTTTTATTGCATATATCGACGTTTCAGCCGGATTAGAGCGGTTTTACGTGTACATCTTCCATCGGTAATATAAACGGAAAATTAGGAACATTTTAGTTAATTCTAATGAAAACACATTGATTTTTATCATTTGAATTTGAAACAACAATGTCATATGTCTTTCCTTGGATCTAAATAATACGAAACCTCGCTCTATGATTTGAAGTTAAAATCCTCAAATATGGTAATATAGTGACTTTTTTCACGTTATTCATGTAGTGTGATTTTACGTATATATATTCGTTTTTACCAATATTTCGATACTACTTCATGTTTTCTAACATTTTGTGATTTGGCCTTCAAATCTCAGAATTTAGCAAATTTTGCATTTTTAAGCAACTTTTCTTGCATTTTGTTTTGTACTAAAAACCATCGAATTTAGCAATATTTTGACCTTTATCATCCCCTTTTCCTTTATGTGATTTAGACAAAATATCATCGAATTAGGCAATATTTTGCTGTTTTTCCACGTTTTTCTGAATTTTCAGTTTATTGTTATTAATTCATTAAATATACGATAAAAATTATACAAACATATAATTGATCAGAAAATAACCTTAAATACTTCATTTTCAACAATCTATTTGTTTCTCATTAAAATACTGAGTAAGATATTAAAAAGGGGAGACGTTCTGTTTTTATTGCATATATCGACGTTTCAGCCGGATTAGAGCGGTTTTACGTGTACATCTTCCATCGGTAATATAAACGGAAAACCAGGAACATTTTAGTTAATTCTAATGAAAACACATTGATTTTTATCATTTGCATTTGAAACAACATTGTCATATGTCTTTTCTTGGATCTAAATAATACGAAACCTCGCTCTATGATTTGAAGTTAAAATCCTCAAATATGGTAATATAGTGACTTTTTTCACGTTATTCATGTAGTGTTATTTTACGTATATATATTCGTTTTTATCAATATTTCGATACTAGTTCATGTTTTCTAACATTATATGATTTGGCTTTCAAATCTCAGAATTTCGCAAATTTTGAATTTTTAAGCAAGTTTTCTTGCATTTTGTTTTGTACTAAAAATCATCGAATTTAGCAATATTTTGACCTTTATCATCTCCTTTTCCTTTATGTGATTTAGACAAAATATCATCGAATTAGGCAATATTTTGCTGTTTTTCCACGTTTTTGTGAATTTATTATATATACGATAAAAATGATGCAAACACATAATTGATTAGAAATTAAACGTAAACACTTCATTTTCAATCAACTATTTGTTTCTCGTTAAAATACTGAGTAAGATATTGGAAAGGGGAGAAGTTCTGTTTTTATTGCATATATCGACGTTTAGCTGGATTAGAGCGGTTTTACGTGTACATCTTCCATCGGTAATATAAACGGAAAATTAGGAACATTTTAGTTAATTCTAATGAAAACACATTGATTTTTATCATTTGAATTTGAAACAACAATGTCATATGTCTTTCCTTGGATCTAAATAATACGAAACCTCGCTCTATGATTTGAAGTTAAAATCCTCAAATATGGTAATATAGTGACTTTTTTCACGTTATTCATGTAGTGTTATTTTACGTATATATATTCGTTTTTACCAATATTTCGATACTACTTCATGTTTTCTAACATTATATGATTTGGCTTTCAAATCTCAGAATTTCGCAAATTTTGAATTTTTAAGCAAGTTTTCTTGCATTTTGTTTTGTACTAAAAATCATCGAATTTAGCAATATTTTGACCTTTATCATCTCCTTTTCCTTTATGTGATTTAGACAAAATATCATCGAATTAGGCAATATTTTGCTGTTTTTCCACGTTTTTGTGAATTTATTATATATACGATAAAAATGATGCAAACACATAATTGATTAGAAATTAAACGTAAACACTTCATTTTCAATCAACTATTTGTTTCTCGTTAAAATACTGAGTAAGATATTGGAAAGGGGAGAAGTTCTGTTTTTATTGCATATATCGACGTTTCAGCCGGATTAGAGCGGTTTTACGTGTATATCTTCCATCGGTAATATAAACGGAAAACCAGGAACATTTTAGTTAATTCTAATGAAAACACATTGATTTTTATCATTTGCATTTGAAACAACATGATTTGAAACAACAATATGATTTGGCTTTCAAATCTGAGAATTTCGCAAATTTTGAATTTTTAAGCAAGTTTTCTTGCATTTTGTTTTGTACTAAAAATCATCGAATTTAGCAATATTTTGACCTTTATCATCTCCTTTTCCTTTATGTGATTTAGACAAAATATCATCGAATTAGGCAATATTTTGCTGTTTTTCCACGTTTTTGTGAATTTATTAAATATACGATAAAAATGATGCAAACACATAATTGATTAGAAATTAACAGTAAACACTTCATTTTCAATCAACTATATGTTTCTCGTTAAAATACTGAGTAAGATATTGGAAAGGGGAGAAGTTCTGTTTTTATTGCATATATCGACGTTTCAGCCGGATTAGAGCGGTTTTACGTGTACATCTTCCATCGGTAATATAAACGGAAAATTAGGAACATTTTAGTTAATTCTAATGAAAACACATTGATTTTTATCATTTGAATTTGAAACAACAATGTCATATGTCTTTCCTTGGATCTAAATAATTCGAAACCTCGCTCTATGATTTGAAGTTAAAATCCTCAAATATGGTAATAGAGTGACTTTTTTCACGTTATTCATGTAGTGTGATTTTACGTATATATATTCGTTTTTACCAATATTTCGATACTACTTCATGTTTTCTAACATTATGTGATTTGGCCTTCAAATCTCAGAATTTAGCAAATTTTGCATTTTTAAGCAAGTTTTCTTGCATTTTGTTTTGTACTAAAAACCATCGAATTTAGCAATATTTTGACCTTTATCATCCCCTTTTCCTTTATGTGATTTAGACAAAATATCATCGAATTAGGCAATATTTTGCTGTTTTTCCACGTTTTTCTGAATTTTCAGTTTATTGTTATTAATTCATTAAATATACGATAAAAATTATACAAACATATAATTGATCAGAAAATAACCTTAAATACTTCATTTTCAACAATCTATTTGTTTCTCGTTAAAATACTGAGTAAGATATTAAAAAGGGGAGAAGTTCTGTTTTTATTGCATATATCGACGTTTCAGCCGGATTAGAGCGGTTTTACGTGTACATCTTCCATCGGTAATATAAACGGAAAACCAGGAACATTTTAGTTAATTCTAATGAAAACACATTGATTTTTATCATTTGCATTTGAAACAACATTGTCATATGTCTTTTCTTGGATCTAAATAATACGAAACCTCGCTCTATGATTTGAAGTTAAAATCCTCAAATATGGTAATATAGTGACTTTTTTCACGTTATTCATGTAGTGTTATTTTACGTATATATATTCGTTTTTACCAATATTTCGATACTACTTCATGTTTTCTAACATTATATGATTTGGCTTTCAAATCTGAGATTGATAGATTGTTGAAAATGAAGTATTTAAGGTTATTTTCTGATCAATTATATGTTTGTATAATTTTTATCGTATATTTAATGAATTAATAACAATAAACTGAAAATTCAGAAAAACGTGGAAAAACAGCAAAATATTGCCTAATTCGATGATATTTTGTCTAAATCACATAAAGGAAAAGGGGATGATAAAGGTCAAAATATTGCTAAATTCGATGGTTTTTAGTACAAAACAAAATGCAAGAAAACTTGCTTAAAAATGCAAAATTTGCTAAATTCTGAGATTTGAAGGCCAAATCACATAATGTTAGAAAACATGAAGTAGTATCGAAATATTGGTAAAAACGAATATATATACGTAAAATCACACTACATGAATAACGTGAAAAAAGTCACTCTATTACCATATTTGAGGATTTTAACTTCAAATCATAGAGCGAGGTTTCGAATTATTTAGATCCAAGGAAAGACATATGACATTGTTGTTTCAAATTCAAATGATAAAAATCAATGTGTTTTCATTAGAATTAACTAAAATGTTCCTAATTTTCCGTTTATATTACCGATGGAAGATGTACACGTAAAACCGCTCTAATCCGGCTGAAACGTCGATATATGCAATAAAAACAGAACTTCTCCCCTTTCCAATATCTTACTCAGTATTTTAACGAGAAACATATAGTTGATTGAAAATGAAGTGTTTACTGTTAATTTCTAATCAATTATGTGTTTGCATCATTTTTATCGTATATTTAATAAATTCACAAAAACGTGGAAAAACAGCAAAATATTGCCTAATTCGATGATATTTTGTCTAAATCACATAAAGGAAAAGGAGATGATAAAGGTCAAAATATTGCTAAATTCGATGATTTTTAGTACAAAACAAAATGCAAGAAAACTTGCTTAAAAATTCAAAATTTGCGAAATTCTCAGATTTGAAAGCCAAATCATATAATGTTAGAAAACATGAAGTAGTATCGAAATATTGGTAAAAACGAATATATATACGTAAAATAACACTACATGAATAACGTGAAAAAAGTCACTATATTACCATATTTGAGGATTTTAACTTCAAATCATAGAGCGAGGTTTCGTATTATTTAGATCCAAGAAAAGACATATGACAATGTTGTTTCAAATGCAAATGATAAAAATCAATGTGTTTTCATTAGAATTAACTAAAATGTTCCTGGTTTTCCGTTTATATTACCGATGGAAGATGTACACGTAAAACCGCTCTAATCCGGCTGAAACGTCGATATATGCAATAAAAACAGAACTTCTCCCCTTTTTAATATCTTACTCAGTATTTTAACGAGAAACAAATAGATTGTTGAAAATGAAGTATTTAAGGTTATTTTCTGATCAATTATATGTTTGTATAATTTTTATCGTATATATAATGAATTAATAACAATAAACTGAAAATTCAGAAAAACGTGGAAAAACAGCAAAATATTGCCTAATTCGATGATATTTTGTCTAAATCACATAAAGGAAAAGGGGATGATAAAGGTCAAAATATTGCTAAATTCGATGGTTTTTAGTACAAAACAAAATGCAAGAAAACTTGCTTAAAAATGCAAAATTTGCTAAATTCTGAGATTTGAAGGCCAAATCACATAATGTTAGAAAACATGAAGTAGTATCGAAATATTGGTAAAAACGAATATATATACGTAAAATAACACTACATGAATAACGTGAAAAAAGTCACTATATTACCATATTTGAGGATTTTAACTTCAAATCATAGAGCGAGGTTTCGTATTATTTAGATCCAAGAAAAGACATATGACAATGTTGTTTCAAATGCAAATGATAAAAATCAATGTGTTTTCATTAGAATTAACTAAAATGTTCCTGGTTTTCCGTTTATATTACCGATGGAAGATGTACACGTAAAACCGCTCTAATCCGGCTGAAACGTCGATATATGCAATAAAAACAGAACTTCTCCCCTTTTTAATATCTTACTCAGTATTTTAACGAGAAACAAATAGATTGTTGAAAATGAAGTATTTAAGGTTATTTTCTGATCAATTATATGTTTGTATAATTTTTATCGTATATTTAATGAATTAATAACAATAAACTGAAAATTCAGAAAACCTGGAAAAACAGCAAAATATTGCCTAATTCGATGATATTTTGTCTAAATCACATAAAGGAAAAGGGAATGATAAAGGTCAAAATATTGCTAAATTCGATGGTTTTTAGTACAAAACAAAATGCAAGAAAACTTGCTTAAAAATGCAAAATTTGCTAAATTCTGAGATTTGAAGGCCAAATCACATAATGTTAGAAAACATGAAGTAGTATCGAAAGATTGGTAAAAACGAATATATATACGTAAAATCATACTACATGAATAACGTGAAAAAAGTCACTATATTACCATATTTGAGGATTTTAACTTCAAATCATAGAGCGAGGTTTCGTATTATTTAGATCCAAGGAAAGACATATGACATTGTTGTTTCAAATTCAAATGATAAAAATCACTGTGTTTTCATTAGAATTAACTAAAATGTTCCTAATTTTCCGTTTATATTACCGATGGAAGATGTACACGTAAAACCGCTCTAATCCAGCTGAAACGTCGATATATGCAATAAAAACAGAACTTCTCCCCTTTCCAATATCTTACTCAGTATTTTAACGAGAAACAAATAGTTGATTGAAAATGAAGTGTTTACGGTTAATTTCTAATCAATTATGTGTTTGCATCATTTTTATCGTATATTTAATAAATTCACAAAAACGTGGAAAAACAGCAAAATATTGCCTAATTCGATGATATTTTGTCTAAATCACATAAAGGAAAAGGAGATGATAAAGGTCAAAATATTGCTAAGTTCGATGATTTTTAGTACAAAACAAAATGCAAGAAAACTTGCTTAAAAATTCAAATTTTGCGAAATTCTGAGATTTGAAAGCCAAATCATATAATGTTAGAAAACATGAAGTAGTATCGAAATATTGGTAAAAACGAATATATATACGTAAAATAACACTACATGAATAACGTGAAAAAAGTCACTATATTACCATATTTGAGGATTTTAACTTCAAATCATAGAGCGATGTTTCGTATTATTTAGATCCAACATATGACAATGTTTTTTCAAATGCAAATGATAAAAATCAATGTGTTTTCATTAGAATTAACTAAAATGTTCCTGGTTTTCCGTTTATATTACCGATGGAAGATGTACACGTAAAACCGCTCTAATCCGGCTGAAACGTCGATATATGCAATAAAAACAGAACTTCTCCCCTTTTTAATATCTTACTCAGTATTTTAACGAGAAACAAATAGATTGTTGAAAATGAAGTATTTAAGGTTATTTTCTGATCAATTATATGTTTGTATAATTTTTATCGTATATTTAATGAATTAATAACAATAAACTGAAAATTCAGAGAAACGTGGAAAAACAGCAAAATATTGCCTAATTCGATGATATTTTGTCTAAATCACATAAAAGAAAAGGGGATGATAAAGGTCAAAATATTGCTAAATTCGATGGTTTTTAGTACAAAACAAAATGCAAGAAAACTTGCTTAAAAATGCAAAATTTGCTAAATTCTGAGATTTGAAGGCCAAATCACATAATGTTAGAAAACATGAAGTAGTATCGAAATATTGGTAAAAACGAATATATATACGTAAAATCATACTACATGAATAACGTGAAAAAAGTCACTATATTACCATATTTGAGGATTTTAACTTCAAATCATAGAGCGAGGTTTCGTATTATTTAGATCCAAGGAAAGACATATGACATTGTTGTTTCAAATTCAAATGATAAAAATCAATGTGTTTTCATTAGAATTAACTAAAATGTTCCTAATTTTCCGTTTATATTACCGATGGAAGATGTACACGTAAAACCGCTCTAATCCTGCTGAAACGTCGATATATGCAATAAAAACAGAACTTCTCCCCTTTTTAATATCTTACTCAGTATTTTAACGAGAAACAAATAGATTGTTGAAAATGAAGTATTTAAGGTTATTTTCTGATCAATTATATGTTTGTATAATTTTTATCGTATATTTAATGAATTAATAACAATAAACTGAAAATTCAGAAAAACGTGGAAAAACAGCAAAATATTGCCTAATTCGATGATATTTTGTCTAAATCACATAAAGGAAAAGGGGATGATAAAGGTCAAAATATTGCTAAATTCGATGGTTTTTAGTACAAAACAAAATGCAAGAAAACTTGCTTATAAATGCAAAATTTGCTAAATTCTGAGATTTGAAGGCCAAATCACATAATGTTAGAAAACATGAAGTAGTATCGAAATATTGGTAAAAACGAATATATATACGTAAAATCACACTACATGAATAACGTGAAAAAAGTCACTCTATTACCATATTTGAGGATTTTAACTTCAAATCATAGAGCGAGGTTTCGAATTATTTAGATCCAAGGAAAGACATATGACATTGTTGTTTCAAATTCAAATGATAAAAATCAATGTGTTTTCATTAGAATTAACTAAAATGTTCCTAATTTTCCGTTTATATTACCGATGGAAGATGTACACGTAAAACCGCTCTAATCCGGCTGAAACGTCGATATATGCAATAAAAACAGAACTTCTCCCCTTTCCAATATCTTACTCAGTATTTTAACGAGAAACAAATAGTTGATTGAAAATGAAGTGTTTCCGGTTAATTTCTAATCAATTATGTGTTTGCATCATTTTTATCGTATATTTAATAAATTCACAAAAACGTGGAAAAACAGCAAAATATTGCCTAATTCGATGATATTTTGTCTAAATCACATAAAGGAAAAGGAGATGATAAAGGTCAAAATATTGCTAAATTCGATGATTTTTAGTACAAAACAAAATGCAAGAAAACTTGCTTAAAAATTCAAAATTTGCGAAATTCTCAGATTTGAAAGCCAAATCATATAATGTTAGAAAACATGAAGTAGTATCGAAATATTGGTAAAAACGAATATATATACGTAAAATAACACTACATGAATAACGTGAAAAAAGTCACTATATTACCATATTTGAGGATTTTAACTTCAAATCATAGAGCGAGGTTTCGTATTATTTAGATCCAAGAAAAGACATATGACAATGTTGTTTCAAATGCAAATGATAAAAATCAATGTGTTTTCATTAGAATTAACTAAAATGTTCCTGGTTTTCCGTTTATATTACCGATGGAAGATGTACACGTAAAACCGCTCTAATCCGGCTGAAACGTCGATATATGCAATAAAAACAGAACTTCTCCCCTTTTTAATATCTTACTCAGTATTTTAACGAGAAACAAATAGATTGTTGAAAATGAAGTATTTAAGGTTATTTTCTGATCAATTATATGTTTGTATAATTTTTATCGTATATTTAATGAATTAATAACAATAAACTGAAAATTCAGAAAAACGTGGAAAAACAGCAAAATATTGCCTAATTCGATGATATTTTGTCTAAATCACATAAAGGAAAAGGGGATGATAAAGGTCAAAATATTGCTAAATTCGATGGTTTTTAGTACAAAACAAAATGCAAGAAAACTTGCTTAAAAATGCAAAATTTGCTAAATTCTGAGATTTGAAGGCCAAATCACATAATGTTAGAAAACATGAAGTAGTATCGAAATATTGGTAAAAACGAATATATATACGTAAAATCATTCTACATGAATAACGTGAAAAAAGTCACTATATTACCATATTTGAGGATTTTAACTTCAAATCATAGAGCGAGGTTTCGTATTATTTAGATCCAAGGAAAGACATATGACATTGTTGTTTCAAATTCAAATGATAAAAATCAATGTGTTTTCATTAGAATTAACTAAAATGTTCCTAATTTTCCGTTTATATTACCGATGGAAGATGTACACGTAAAACCGCTCTAATCCGGCTGAAACGTCGATATATGCAATAAAAACAGAACTTCTCCCCTTTTTAATTTCTTACTCAGTATTTTAACGAGAAACAAATAGATTGTTGAAAATGAAGTATTTAAGGTTATTTTCTGATCAATTATATGTTTGTATAATTTTTATCGTATATTTAATGAATTAATAACAATAAACTGAAAATTCAGAAAAACGTGGAAAAACAGCAAAATATTGCCTAATTCGATGATATTTTGTCTAAATCACATAAAGGAAAAGGGGATGATAAAGGTCAAAATATTGCTAAATTCGATGGTTTTTAGTACAAAACAAAATGCAAGAAAACTTGCTTATAAATGCAAAATTTGCTAAATTCTGAGATTTGAAGGCCAAATCACATAATGTTAGAAAACATGAAGTAGTATCGAAATATTGGTAAAAACGAATATATATACGTAAAATCACACTACATGAATAACGTGAAAAAAGTCACTCTATTACCATATTTGAGGATTTTAACTTCAAATCATAGAGCGAGGTTTCGAATTATTTAGATCCAAGGAAAGACATATGACATTGTTGTTTCAAATTCAAATGATAAAAATCAATGTGTTTTCATTAGAATTAACTAAAATGTTCCTAATTTTCCGTTTATATTACCGATGGAAGATGTACACGTAAAACCGCTCTAATCCGGCTGAAACGTCGATATATGCAATAAAAACAGAACTTCTCCCCTTTCCAATATCTTACTCAGTATTTTAACGAGAAACAAATAGTTGATTGAAAATGAAGTGTTTACGGTTAATTTCTAATCAATTATGTGTTTGCATCATTTTTATCGTATATTTAATAAATTCACAAAAACGTGGAAAAACAGCAAAATATTGCCTAATTCGATGATATTTTGTCTAAATCACATAAAGGAAAAGGAGATGATAAAGGTCAAAATATTGCTAAATTCGATGATTTTTAGTACAAAACAAAATGCAAGAAAACTTGCTTAAAAATTCAAAATTTGCGAAATTCTCAGATTTGAAAGCCAAATCATATAATGTTAGAAAACATGAAGTAGTATCGAAATATTGGTAAAAACGAATATATATACGTAAAATAACACTACATGAATAACGTGAAAAAAGTCACTATATTACCATATTTGAGGATTTTAACTTCAAATCATAGAGCGAGGTTTCGTATTATTTAGATCCAAGAAAAGACATATGACAATGTTGTTTCAAATGCAAATGATAAAAATCAATGTGTTTTCATTAGAATTAACTAAAATGTTCCTGGTTTTCCGTTTATATTACCGATGGAAGATGTGCACGTAAAACCGCTCTAATCCGGCTGAAACGTCGATATATGCAATAAAAACAGAACTTCTCCCCTTTTTAATATCTTACTCAGTATTTTAACGAGAAACAAATAGATTGTTGAAAATGAAGTATTTAAGGTTATTTTCTGATCAATTATATGTTTGTATAATTTTTATCGTATATTTAATGAATTAATAACAATAAACTGAAAATTCAGAAAAACGTGGAAAAACAGCAAAATATTGCCTAATTCGATGATATTTTGTCTAAATCACATAAAGGAAAAGGGGATGATAAAGGTCAAAATATTGCTAAATTCGATGGTTTTTAGTACAAAACAAAATGCAAGAAAACTTGCTTAAAAATGCAAAATTTGCTAAATTCTGAGATTTGAAGGCCAAATCACATAATGTTAGAAAACATGAAGTAGTATCGAAATATTGGTAAAAACGAATATATATACGTAAAATCACACTACATGAATAACGTGAAAAAAGTCACTATATTACCATATTTGAGGATTTTAACTTCAAATCATAGAGCGAGGTTTCGTATTATTTAGATCCAAGGAAAGACATATGACATTGTTGTTTCAAATTCAAATGATAAAAATCAATGTGTTTTCATTAGAATTAACTAAAATGTTCCTAATTTTCCGTTTATATTACTGATGGAAGATGTACACGTAAAACCGCTCTAATCCGGCTGAAACGTCGATATATGCAATAAAAACAGAACTTCTCCCCTTTTTAATATCTTACTCAGTATTTTAACGAGAAACAAATAGATTGTTGAAAATGAAGTATTTAAGGTTATTTTCTGATCAATTATATGTTTGTATAATTTTTATCGTATATTTAATGAATTAATAACAATAAACTGAAAATTCAGAAAAACGTGGAAAAACAGCAAAATATTGCCTAATTCGATGATATTTTGTCTAAATCACATAGAGGAAAAGGGGATGATAAAGGTCAAAATATTGCTAAATTCGATGGTTTTTAGTACAAAACAAAATGCAAGAAAACTTGCTTAAAAATGCAAAATTTGCTAAATTCTGAGATTTGAAGGCCAAATCACATAATGTTAGAAAACATGAAGTAGTATCGAAATATTGGTAAAAACGAATATATATACGTAAAATCACACTACATGAATAACGTGAAAAAAGTCACTATATTACCATATTTGAGGATTTTAACTTCAAATCATAGAGCGAGGTTTCGTATTATTTAGATCCAAGGAAAGACATATGACATTGTTGTTTCAAATTCAAATGATAAAAATCAATGTGTTTTCATTAGAATTAACTAAAATGTTCCTAATTTTCCGTTTATATTACCGATGGAAGATGTACACGTAAAACCGCTCTAATCCGGCTGAAACGTCGATATATGCAATAAAAACAGAACTTCTCCCCTTTTTAATATCTTACTCAGTATTTTAACGAGAAACAAATAGATTGTTGAAAATGAAGTATTTAAGGTTATTTTCTGATCAATTATATGTTGGTAAAATTTTTATCGTATATTTAATGAATTAATAACAATAAACTGAAAATTCAGAAAAACGTGGAAAAACAGCAAAATATTGCCTAATTCGATGATATTTTGTCTAAATCACATAAAGGAAAAGGGGATGATAAAGGTCAAAATATTGCTAAATTCGATGGTTTTTAGTACAAAACAAAATGCAAGAAAACTTGCTTGTAAATGCAAAATTTGCTAAATTCTGAGATTTGAAGGCCAAATCACATAATGTTAGAAAACATGAAGTAGTATCGAAATATTGGTAAAAACGAATATATATACGTAAAATCACACTACATGAATAACGTGAAAAAAGTCACTCTATTACCATATTTGAGGATTTTAACTTCAAATCATAGAGCGAGGTTTCGTATTATTTAGATCCAAGGAAAGACATATGACATTGTTGTTTCAAATTCAAATGATAAAAATCAATGTGTTTTCATTAGAATTAACTTAAATGTTCCTAATTTTCCGTTTATATTACCGATGGAAGATGTACACGTAAAACCGCTCTAATCCGGCTGAAACGTCTATATATGCAATAAAAACAGAACTTCTCCCCTTTCCAATATCTTACTCAGTATTTTAACGAGAAACAAATAGTTGATTGAAAATGAAGTGTTTACGGTTAATTTCTAATCAATTATGTGTTTGCATCATTTTTATCGTATATTTAATAAATTCACAAAAACGTGGAAAAACAGCAAAATATTGCCTAATTCGATGATATTTTGTCTAAATCACATAAAGGAAAAGGAGATGATAAAGGTCAAAATATTGCTAAATTCGATGATTTTTAGTACAAAACAAAATGCAAGAAAACTTGCTTAAAAATTCAAAATTTGCGAAATTCTGAGATTTGAAAGCCAAATCATATAATGTTAGAAAACATGAAGTAGTATCGAAATATTGGTAAAAACGAATATATATACGTAAAATAACACTACATGAATAACGTGAAAAAAGTCACTATATTACCATATTTGAGGATTTTAACTTCAAATCATAGAGCGAGGTTTCGTATTATTTAGATCCAAGAAAAGACATATGACAATGTTGTTTCAAATGCAAATGATAAAAATCAATGTGTTTTCATTAGAATTAACTAAAATGTTCCTGGTTTTCCGTTTATATTACCGATGGAAGATGTACACGTAAAACCGCTCTAATCCGGCTGAAACGTCGATATATGCAATAAAAACAGAACTTCTCCCCTTTTTAATATCTTACTCAGTATTTTAACGAGAAACAAATAGATTGTTGAAAATGAAGTATTTAAGGTTATTTTCTGATCAATTATATGTTTGTATAATTTTTATCGTATATTTAATGAATTAATAACAATAAACTGAAAATTCAGAAAAACGTGGAAAAACAGCAAAATATTGCCTAATTCGATGATATTTTGTCTAAATCACATAGAGGAAAAGGGGATGATAAAGGTCAAAATATTGCTAAATTCGATGGTTTTTAGTACAAAACAAAATGCAAGAAAACTTGCTTAAAAATGCAAAATTTGCTAAATTCTGAGATTTGAAGGCCAAATCACATAATGTTAGAAAACATGAAGTAGTATCGAAATATTGGTAAAAACGAATATATATACGTAAAATCACACTACATGAATAACGTGAAAAAAGTCACTATATTACCATATTTGAGGATTTTAACTTCAAATCATAGAGCGAGGTTTCGTATTATTTAGATCCAAGGAAAGACATATGACATTGTTGTTTCAAATTCAAATGATAAAAATCAATGTGTTTTCATTAGAATTAACTAAAATGTTCCTAATTTTCCGTTTATATTACCGATGGAAGATGTACACGTAAAACCGCTCTAATCCGGCTGAAACGTCGATATATGCAATAAAAACAGAACTTCTCCCCTTTTTAATATCTTACTCAGTATTTTAACGAGAAACAAATAGATTGTTGAAAATGAAGTATTTAAGGTTATTTTCTGATCAATTATATGTTTGTAAAATTTTTATCGTATATTTAATGAATTAATAACAATAAACTGAAAATTCAGAAAAACGTGGAAAAACAGCAAAATATTGCCTAATTCGATGATATTTTGTCTAAATCACATAAAGGAAAAGGGGATGATAAAGGTCAAAATATTGCTAAATTCGATGGTTTTTAGTACAAAACAAAATGCAAGAAAACTTGCTTATAAATGCAAAATTTGCTAAATTCTGAGATTTGAAGGCCAAATCACATAATGTTAGAAAACATGAAGTAGTATCGAAATATTGGTAAAAACGAATATATATACGTAAAATCACACTACATGAATAACGTGAAAAAAGTCACTCTATTACCATATTTGAGGATTTTAACTTCAAATCATAGAGCGAGGTTTCGTATTATTTAGATCCAAGGAAAGACATATGACATTGTTGTTTCAAATTCAAATGATAAAAATCAATGTGTTTTCATTAGAATTAACTTAAATGTTCCTAATTTTCCGTTTATATTACCGATGGAAGATGTACACGTAAAACCGCTCTAATCCGGCTGAAACGTCTATATATGCAATAAAAACAGAACTTCTCCCCTTTCCAATATCTTACTCAGTATTTTAACGAGAAACAAATAGTTGATTGAAAATGAAGTGTTTACGGTTAATTTCTAATCAATTATGTGTTTGCATCATTTTTATCGTATATTTAATAAATTCACAAAAACGTGGAAAAACAGCAAAATATTGCCTAATTCGATGATATTTTGTCTAAATCACATAAAGGAAAAGGAGATGATAAAGATCAAAATATTGCTAAATTCGATGATTTTTAGTACAAAACAAAATGCAAGAAAACTTGCTTAAAAATTCAAAATTTGCGAAATTCTGAGATTTGAAAGCCAAATCATATAATGTTAGAAAACATGAAGTAGTATCGAAATATTGGTAAAAACGAATATATATACGTAAAATAACACTACATGAATAACGTGAAAAAAGTCACTATATTACCATATTTGAGGATTTTAACTTCAAATCATAGAGCGAGGTTTCGTATTATTTAGATCCAAGAAAAGACATATGACAATGTTGTTTCAAATGCAAATGATAAAAATCAATGTGTTTTCATTAGAATTAACTAAAATGTTCCTGGTTTTCCGTTTATATTACCGATGGAAGATGTACACGTAAAACCGCTCTAATCCGGCTGAAACGTCGATATATGCAATAAAAACAGAACTTCTCCCCTTTTTAATATCTTACTCAGTATTTTAACGAGAAACAAATAGATTGTTGAAAATGAAGTATTTAAGGTTATTTTCTGATCAATTATATGTTTGTATAATTTTTATCGTATATTTAATGAATTAATAACAATAAACTGAAAATTCAGAGAAACGTGGAAAAACAGCAAAATATTGCCTAATTCGATGATATTTTGTCTAAATCACATAAAAGAAAAGGGGATGATAAAGGTCAAAATATTGCTAAATTCGATGGTTTTTAGTACAAAACAAAATGCAAGAAAACTTGCTTAAAAATGCAAAATTTGCTAAATTCTGAGATTTG
>NW_027190457.1:0-37345 GCF_040958095.1 Procambarus clarkii | reverse complement strand
CAACAACACTTCACATACTACCACCATCATCAACAACACTTCACATATCACCACCACCATCAACAACACTACATATACTACCACCACCACCATCAACAACACTACACATACTACCACCATCATCAACAACACTACACATACTACCACCACCATCAACAACACTACACATACTACCACCACCATCAACAACACTACACATACTACCACCACCATCAACAACAACAGTACACATACTACCACCACCATCAACAACACTTCACATACTACCACCACCATCAACAACACTACATATAATACCACCACCATTAACAACAACACTACACATACTACCACCACCATCAACAACACTACACATACTACCACCACCATCAACAACAACACTACACATACTACCACCACCATCAACAACACTTCACATACTACCACCACCATCAACAACACTACATATACTACCACCACCATTAACAACAACACTACACATACTACCACCACCATCAACAACACTACATATACTACCACCACCATCAACAACACTACACATACTACCACCACCATCAACAACACTACACATACTACCACCACCACCATCAACAACACTACATATACTACCACCACCATCAACAACACTACACATACTACCACCACCATCAACAACACTACATATACTACCACCACCATCAACAACACTACACATACTACCACCACCATCATCAACAACACTTCACATACTACCACCACCATCATCAACACTACACATACTACCACCACCATCATCAACAACACTACATATACCACCACCACCATCAACAACACTACATATATTACCACCACCATCAACAACACTACATATTCTACCACCACCATCAACAACACTACACATACTACCACCACCATCATCAACAACACTACACATACCACCACCACCATCAACAACACTACATATACTACCACCACCATCATCAACACTACACATACTACCACCACCATCAACAACACTACATATACTACCACCACCATCAACAACACTACACATACTACCACCACCATCGACAACACTATGCATACTACCACCACCATCAACAACAACACTACACATACTACCACCACCATCAACAACACTACACATACTACCACCACCATCATCAACAACACTACACATACCACCACCACCATCAACAACACTACACATACTACCACCACCATCAACAACACTACATATACTACCACCACCATCATCAACAACACTACACATACTACCACCACCATCATCAACACTACACATACTACCACCACCACTATCAACAACACTACACATACTACCACCACCACCATCAACAACACTACATATATCACCACCACCATCAACAACACTACACATACTACCACCACCATCAACAACACTACACATACTACCACCATCATCAACAACACTACATATACTACCACCACCATCATCAACAACACTACATATACTACCACCACCATCAACAACACTACACATACTACCACCACCACCATCAACAACACTACACATACTACCACCACCATCATCAACAACACTACATATATCACCACCACCATCAACAACACTACATATATCACCACCACCATCAACAACACTACATATATCACCATCATCAACAACAACACTACACATACTACCACCACCATCAAAAACACTACACGTACTACCACCATCATCAACAACACTACACATACTACCACCACCATCAACAACACTACATATACTACCACCACCATCAACAACACTACACATTCTACCACCATCAACAACACTACACATACCACCACCATCATCAACAACACTACATATACCACCACCACCATCAACAACACTACACATACTACCACCATCAACAACACTACACATACCACCACCATCATCAACACCACTACATATACCACCACCACCAGTAACAACACTATACATACTACCACCACCATCATCAAAAACACTACACATACTACCACCACCATCAACAACACTACATATACTACCACCACCATCAACAACACTACACATACTATCACCACCATCATCAACAACACTACATATACTACCACCACCATCATCAACAACACTACACATACTACCACCACCATCAACAACACTACACATACTACCACCACCATCATCAACAACACTTCACATACTACCACCATCAACACCAGCACTACACATACTACTACCACCATCAACAACAACACTACACATACTACCACCACCATCATCAAAAACACGACATATACTACCACCACCATCACCAACACTACATATACCACCACCACCATCAACAACACTACACATACTACCACCACCATCAACAACAACACTACACATACTACCACCACCATCAACAACACTACACATACTACCACCACCATCAACAACAACACTACACATAATACCACCACCATCAACAACACTACACATACTACCACCATCATCAACAACACTACACATACTACCACCACCATCAACAACACTACATATACTACCACCACCATCAACAACAACACTACACATACTACCACCACCATCAACAACATTACATATACTACCACCACCATCAACAACTCTACATATACTACCACCACCATTAACAACAACACTACACATACTACCACCACCATCAACACTACATATACCACCAGCACCATCGACAACACTACACATACTTTTACCACCACCACCATCAACAACACTACACATACTACCACCATCATCAACAACACTACATATACTACCACCACCATCAACAACACTACACATACTACCACCACCACCATCAACAACACTACATATACTACCACCACCATCAACAACACTACACATACTACCACCATCAACAACACTACACATACCACCACCATCATCAACAACACTACATATACCACCACCACTTTCAACAACACTACACATACTACCACCACCATCAACAACAACACTACACATACTACCACCACCATCAACAACACTACACATACTACCACCACCATCATCAACAACACTTCACATACTACCACCATCAACACCAGCACTACACATACTACCACCACCATCAACAACAACACTACACATACTACCACCACCATCATCAACAACACGACATATACTACCACCACCATCAACAACACTACATATACCACCACCACCATCAACAACACTACACATACTACCACCACCATCAACAACACTGCATACTACCACCACCATCGCCAACACTATGCATACTACCACCACCATCAACAACAACACTACACATACTACCACCACCATCAACAACACTACACATACTACCACCACCATCATCAACAACACTACACATACCACCACCACCATCAACAACACTACACATACTACCACCACCATCAACAACACTACATATACTACCACCACCATCAACAACACTACACACACTACCACCACCACCATCAACAACACTACACATACTACCACCACCACCATCAACAACACTACATATATCACCACCACCATCAACAACACTACATATACCACCATCATCAACAACAACACTACACATACTACCACCACCATCAACAACACTACACATACTACCACCATCATCAACAACACTACACATACTACCACCACTATCAACAACACTACATATACTACCACCACCATCAACAACACTACACATACTACTACCACCACCATCAACAACACTACACATACTACCACCACCATCATCAACAACACTACATATATCACCACCACCATTAACAACACTACATATACCACCATCATCAACAACAACACTACACATACTACCACCACCATCAACAACACTACACATACTACCACCATCATCAACAACACTACACATACTACCACCACCATCAACAACACTACATATACTACCACCACCATCAACAACACTACACATACTACCAACATCAACAACACTACACATACCACCACCATCATCAACAACACTAAATATACCACCACCACTATCAACAACACTACACATACTACCACCACCATCAACAACAACACTACACATACTACCACCACCATCAACATCACTACACATACTACCACCACCATCATCAACAACACTTCACATACTACCACCATCAACACCAGCACTACACATACTACCACCACCATCAACAACAACACTACACATACTACCACCACCATCATCAAAAACACGACATATACTACCACCACCATCACCAACACTACATATACCACCACCACCATCAACAACACTACACATACTACCACCACCATCAACAACAACACTACACATACTACCACCACCATCAACAACACTACACATACTACCACCACCATCAACAACAACACTACACATACTACCACCACCATCAACAACACTACACATACTACCACCATCATCAACAACACTACACATACTACCACCACCATCAACAACACTACATATACTACCACCACCATCAACAACAACACTACACATACTACCACCACCATCAACAACATTACATATACTACCACCACCATCAACAACACTACATATACTACCACCACCATTAACAACAACACTACACATACTACCACCACCATCAACACTACATATACCACCAGCACCATCGACAACACTACACATACTACTACCACCACCACCATCAACAACACTACACATACTACCACCATCATCAACAACACTACATATACTACCACCACCATCAACAACACTACACATACTACCACCACCACCATCAACAACACTACATATACTACCACCACCATCAACAACACTACACATACTACCACCATCAACAACACTACACATACCACCACCATCATCAACAACACTACATATACCACCACCACTATTAACAACACTACACATACTACCACCACCATCAACAACAACACTACACATACTACCACCACCATCAACAACACTACACATACTACCACCACCATCATCAACAACACTTCACAATCTACCACCATCAACACCAGCACTACACATACTACCACCACCATCAACAACAACACTACACATACTACCACCACCATCATCAACAACACGACATATACTACCACCACCATCAACAACACTACATATACCACCACCACCATCAACAACACTACACATACTACCACCACCATCAACAACAACACTACACATACTACCACCACCATCAACAACACTACACATACTACCACCACCATCAACAACAACACTACACATACTACCACCACCATCAACAACACTACACATACTACCACCATCATTAACAACACTACACATACTACCACCACCATCAACAACACTACATATACTACCACCACCATCAACAACAACACTACACATACTACCACCACCATCAACAACATTACATATACTACCACCACCATCAACAACACTACATATACTACCACCACCATCAACAACAACACTACACATACTACCACCACCATCAACAACACTACATATACCACCAGCACCATCAACAACACTACACATACTACTACCACCACCACCATCAACAACACTACACATACTACCACCATCATCAATAACACTACATATACTACCACCACCATCAACAACACTACACATACTACCACCACCATCAACAACACTACACATACTACCACCACCACCATCAACAACACTACATATACTACCACCACCATCAACAACACTACACATACTACCACCACCATCAACAACACTACATATACTACCACCACCATCAACAACACTACACATACTACCACCACCATCATCAACAACACTTCACATACTACCACCACCATCATCAACACTACACATACTACCACCACCATCATCAACAACACTACATATACCACCACCACCATCAACAACACTACATATATTACCACCACCATCAACAACACTACATATTCTACCACCACCATCAACAACACTACATATACTACCACCACCATCAACAACACTACACATACTACCACCACCATCGACAACACTATGCATACTACCACCACCATCAACAACAACACTACACATACTACCACCACCATCAACAACACTACACATACTACCACCACCATCATCAACAACACTACACATACCACCACCACCATCAACAACACTACACATACTACCACCACCATCAACAACACTACATATACTACCACCACCATCATCAACAACACTACACATACTACCACCACCATCATCAACACTACACATACTACCACCACCACCATCAACAACACTACACATACTACCACCACCACCATCAACAACACTACATATATCACCACCACCATCAACAACACTACACATACTACCACCACCATCAACAACACTACACATACTACCACCATCATCAACAACACTACATATACTACCACCACCATCATCAACAACACTACATATACTACCACCACCATCAACAACACTACACATACTACCACCACCACCATCAACAACACTACACATACTACCACCACCATCATCAACAACACTACATATATCACCACCACCATCAACAACACTACATATATCACCACCACCATCAACAACACTACATATATCACCATCATCAACAACAACACTACACATACTACCACCACCATCAAAAACACTACACGTACTACCACCATCATCAACAACACTACACATACTACCACCACCATCAACAACACTACATATACTACCACCACCATCAACAACACTACACATTCTACCACCATCAACAACACTACACATACCACCACCATCATCAACAACACTACATATACCACCACCACCATCAACAACACTACACATACTACCACCATCAACAACACTACACATACCACCACCATCATCAACACCACTACATATACCACCACCACCAGTAACAACACTACACATACTACCACCACCATCATCAAAAACACTACACATACTACCACCACCATCAACAACACTACATATACTACCACCACCATCAACAACACTACACATACTACCACCACCATCATCAACAACACTACATATACTACCACCACCATCATCAACAACACTACACATACTACCACCACCATCAACAACACTACACATACTACCACCATCATCAACAACACTACATATACTACCACCACCATCAACAACACTACACATACTACCACCATCAACAACACTACACATACCACCACCACCATCAACAACACTACACATACTACCACCACCACCATCAACAACACTACACATATTACCACCACCATCAACAACACTACATATACCACCACCACCATCAACAACACTACACATACTACCACCACCATCAACAACACTACACATACTACCACCACCATCAGCAACACTTCACATACTACCACCACCACCATCAACAACACTACACATACTTCCACCACCATCAACAACACTACACATACTACCACCACCATCAACAACACTACATATACTACCACCATCATCAACAACACTACACATACTACCACCACCATCAACAACACTACACATACTACCACCACCATCAACAACACTACACATACTACCACCACCATCAACAACACTACACATACTACCACCACCATCAGCAACACTTCACATACTACCACCACCACCATCAACAACACTACACATACTACCACCACCATCAACAACACTACACATACCACCACCACCATCAACAACACTACACATACTACCACCACCACCATCAACAACACTACACATATTACCACCACCATCAACAACACTACATATATCACCACCACCATCAACAACACTTCACATACTACCACCATCATCAACAACACTACACATACTACCACCACCACCATCAACAACACTACACATACTACCACCACCATCAACAACACTACACATACTACCAACACCATCAACAACACTACACATACTACCACCACCATCAACAACACTTCACATACTACCACCATCATCAACAACACTTCACATATCACCACCACCATCAACAACACTACATATACTACCACCACCACCATCAACAACACTACACATACCACCACCACCATCATCAACACTACACATACTACCACCACCATCAACAACACTACATATACTACCACCACCATCAACAACACTACACATACTACCACCACCATCGACAACACTATGCATACTACCACCACCATCAACAACAACACTACACATACTACCACCACCATCAACAACACTACACATACTACCACCACCATCAACAACACTTCACATACTACCACCATCATCAACAACACTTCACATATCACCACCACCATCAACAACACTACATATACTACCACCACCACCATCAACAACACTACACATACTACCACCATCATCAACAACACTACACATACTACCACCACCATCAACAACACTACACATACTACCACCACCATCAACAACACTACACATACTACCACCACCATCAACAACAACAGTACACATACTACCACCACCATCAACAACACTTCACATACTACCACCACCATCAACAACACTACATATAATACCACCACCATTAACAACAACACTACACATACTACCACCACCATCAACAACACTACACATACTACCACCACCATCAACAACAACACTACACATACTACCACCACCATCAACAACACTTCACATACTACCACCACCATCAACAACACTACATATACTACCACCACCATTAACAACAACACTACACATACTACCACCACCATCAACAACACTACATATACTACCACCACCATCAACAACACTACACATACTACCACCACCATCAACAACACTACACATACTACCACCACCACCATCAACAACACTACATATACTACCACCACCATCAACAACACTACACATACTACCACCACCATCAACAACACTACATATACTACCACCACCATCAACAACACTACACATACTACCACCACCATCATCAACAACACTTCACATACTACCACCACCATCATCAACACTACACATACTACCACCACCATCATCAACAACACTACATATACCACCACCACCATCAACAACACTACATATATTACCACCACCATCAACAACACTACATATTCTACCACCACCATCAACAACACTACACATACTACCACCACCATCATCAACAACACTACACATACCACCACCACCATCAACAACACTACATATACTACCACCACCATCATCAACACTACACATACTACCACCACCATCAACAACACTACATATACTACCACCACCATCAACAACACTACACATACTACCACCACCATCGACAACACTATGCATACTACCACCACCATTAACAACATCACTACACATACTACCACCACCATCAACAACACTACACATACTACCACCACCATCATCAACAACACTACACATACCACCACCACCATCAACAACACTACACATACTACCACCACCATCAACAACACTACATATATCACCACCACCATCAACAACACTACACATACTACCACCACCATCAACAACACTACACATACTACCACCATCATCAACAACACTACATATACTACCACCACCATCATCAACAACACTACACATACTACCACCACCATCATCAACACTACACATACTACCACCACCACTATCAACAACACTACACATACTACCACCACCACCATCAACAACACTACATATATCACCACCACCATCAACAACACTACACATACTACCACCACCATCAACAACACTACACATACTACCACCATCATCAACAACACTACATATACTACCACCACCATCATCAACAACACTACATATACTACCACCACCATCAACAACACTACACATACTACCACCACCACCATCAACAACACTACACATACTACCACCACCATCATCAACAACACTACATATATCACCACCACCATCAACAACACTACATATATCACCACCACCATCAACAACACTACATATATCACCATCATCAACAACAACACTACACATACTACCACCACCATCAAAAACACTACACGTACTACCACCATCATCAACAACACTACACATACTACCACCACCATCAACAACACTACATATACTACCACCACCATCAACAACACTACACATTCTACCACCATCAACAACACTACACATACCACCACCATCATCAACAACACTACATATACCACCACCACCATCAACAACACTACACATACTACCACCATCAACAACACTACACATACCACCACCATCATCAACACCACTACATATACCACCACCACCAGTAACAACACTACACATACTACCACCACCATCATCAAAAACACTACACATACTACCACCACCATCAACAACACTACATATACTACCACCACCATCAACAACACTACACATACTATCACCACCATCATCAACAACACTACATATACTACCACCACCATCATCAACAACACTACACATACTACCACCACCATCAACAACACTACACATACTACCACCATCATCAACAACACTACATATACTACCACCACCATCAACAACACTACACATACTACCACCATCAACAACACTACACATACCACCACCACCATCAACAACACTACACATACTACCACCACCACCATCAACAACACTACACATATTACCACCACCATCAACAACACTACATATACCACCACCACCATCAACAACACTACACATACTACCACCACCATCAACAACACTACACATACTACCACCACCATCAGCAACACTTCACATACTACCACCACCACCATCAACAACACTACACATACTACCACCACCATCAACAACACTACACATACTACCACCACCATCAACAACACTACATATACCACCACCACCATCAACAACACTACACATATTACCACCACCATCAACAACACTACATATATCACCACCACCATCAACAACACTTCACATACTACCACCATCATCAACAACACTACACATACTACCACCACCACCATCAACAACACTACACATACTACCACCACCATCAACAACACTACACATACTACCAACACCATCAACAACACTACACATACTACCACCACCATCAACAACACTTCACATACTACCACCATCATCAACAACACTTCACATACTACCACCACCATCAACAACACTACATATAATACCACCACCATAACAACAACACTACACATACTACCACCACCAGCAACAACACTACACATACTACCACCACCATCAACAACAACACTACACATACTACCACCACCATCAACAACACTTCACATACTACCACCACCATCAACAACACTACATATACTACCACCACCATTAACAACAACACTACACATACTACCACCACCATCAACAACACTACATATACCACCAGCACCATCAACAACACTACACATAATACTACCACCACCACCATCAACAACACTACACATACTACCACCATCATCAACAACACTACATATACTACCACCACCATCAACAACACTACACATACTACCACCACCACCATCAACAACACTACATATACTACCACCACCATCAACAACACTACACATACTACCACCATCAACAACACTACACATACCACCAACATCATCAACAACACTACATATACCACCACCACTATCAACAACACTACACATACTACCACCACCATCAACAACAACACTACACATACTACCACCACCATCAACAACACTACACATACTACCACCACCATCATCAACAACACTTCACATACTACCACCATCAACACCAGCACTACACATACTACCACCACCATCAACAACAACACTACACATACTACCACCACCATCATCAACAACACGACATATACTACCACCACCATCAACAACACTACATATACCACCACCACCATCAACAACACTACACATACTACCACCACCATCAACAACAACACTACACATACTACCACCACCATCAACAACACTACACATACTACCACCACCATCAACAACAACACTACACATACTACCACCACCATCAACAACACTACACATACTACCACCATCATCAACAACACTACACATACTACCACTACCATCAACAACACTACATATACTACCACCACCATCAACAACAACACTACACATACTACCACCACCATCAACAACATTACATATACTACCACCACCATCAACAACACCACATATACTACCACCACCATCAACAACAACACTACACATACTACCACCACCATCAACAACACTACATATACCACCAGCACCATCAACAACACTACACATACTACTACCACCACCACCATCAACAACACTACACATACTACCACCATCATCAACAACACTACACATACTACCACTACCATCAACAACACTACATATACTACCACCACCATCAACAACAACACTACACATACTACCACCACCATCAACAACATTACATATACTACCACCACCATCAACAACACCACATATACTACCACCACCATCAACAACAACACTACACATACTACCACCACCATCAACAACACTACATATACCACCAGCACCATCAACAACACTACACATACTACTACCACCACCACCATCAACAACACTACACATACTACCACTACCATCAACAACACTACATATACTACCACCACCATCAACAACACTACACATACTACCACCACCATCAACAACGCTACACATACTACCACCACCACCATCAACAACACTACATATACTACCACCACCATCAACAACACTACACATACTACCACCACCATCAACAACACTACATATACTTACCACCATCATCAACAACACTACACATACTACCACCACCATCATCAACAACACTTCACATACTACCACCACCATCATCAACACTACACATACTACCACCACCATCATCAACAACACTACATATACCACCACCACCATCAACAACACTACATATATTACCACCACCATCAACAACACTACATATTCTACCACCACCATCAACAACACTACACATACTACCACCACCATCATCAACAACACTACACATACCACCACCACCATCAACAACACTACACATACTACCACCACCATCATCAACACTACACATACTACCACCACCATCAACAACACTACATATACTACCACCACCATCAACAACACTACACATACTACCACCACCATCGACAACACTATGCATACTACCACCACCATCAACAACAACACTACACATACTACCACCACCATCAACAACACTACACATACTACCACCACCATCATCAACAACACTACACATACCACCACCACCATCAACAACACTACACATACTACCACCACCATCAACAACACTACATATACTACCACCACCATCATCAACAACACTACACATACTACCACCACCATCATCAACACTACACATACTACCACCACCACCATCAACAACACTACACATACTACCACCACCACCATCAACAACACTACATATATCACCACCACCATCAACAACACTACACATACTACCACCACCATCAACAACACTACACATACTACCACCATCATCAACAACACTACATATACTACCACCACCATCATCAACAACACTACATATACTACCACCACCATCATCAACAACACTACACATACCACCACCACCATCAACAACACTACACATACTACCACCACCATCAACAACACTACACATACTACCACCACCACCATCAACAACACTACACATACTACCACCACCATCATCAACAACACTACATATATCACCACCACCATCAACAACACTACATAAATCACCATCATCAACAACAACACTACACATACTACCACCACCATCAAAAACACTACACGTACTACCACCATCATCAACAACACTACACATACTACCACCACCATCAACAACACTACATATACTACCACCACCATCAACAACACTACACATACTACCACCATCAACAACACTACACATACCACCACCATCATCAACAACACTACATATACCACCACCACCATCAACAACACTACACATACTACCACCATCAACAACACTACACATACCACCACCATCATCAACACCACTACATATACCACCACCACCATCAACAACACTACACATACTACCACCACCATCATCAAAAACACTACACATACTACCACCACCATCAACAACACTACATATACTACCACCACCATCAACAACACTACACATACTACCACCACCATCATCAACAACACTACACATACTACCACCACCATCAACAACACTACACATACTACTACCATCATCAACAACACTACATATACTACCACCACCATCAACAACACTACACATACTACCACCATCAACAACACTACACATACCACCACCACCATCAACAACACTACATATATCACCATCATCAACAACAACACTACATATATCACCATCATCAACAACAACACTACACATACTACCACCACCATCAAAAACACTACACGTACTACCACCATCATCAACAACACTACACATACTACCACCACCATCAACAACACTACATATACTACCACCACCATCAACAACACTACACATTCTACCACCATCAACAACACTACACATACCACCACCATCATCAACAACACTACATATACCACCACCACCATCAACAACACTACACATACTACCACCATCAACAACACTACACATACCACCACCATCATCAACACCACTACATATACCACCACCACCAGTAACAACACTACACATACTACCACCACCATCATCAAAAACACTACACATACTACCACCACCATCAACAACACTACATATACTACCACCACCATCAACAACACTACACATACTATCACCACCATCATCAACAACACTACATATACTACCACCACCATCATCAACAACACTACACATACTACCACCACCATCAACAACACTACACATACTACCACCATCATCAACAACACTACATATACTACCACCACCATCAACAACACTACACATACTACCACCATCAACAACACTACACATACCACCACCACCATCAACAACACTACACATACTACCACCACCACCATCAACAACACTACACATATTACCACCACCATCAACAACACTACATATACCACCACCACCATCAACAACACTACACATACTACCACCACCATCAACAACACTACACATACTACCACCACCATCAGCAACACTTCACATACTACCACCACCACCATCAACAACACTACACATACTACCACCACCATCAACAACACTACACATACTACCACCACCATCAACAACACTACATATACCACCACCACCATCAACAACACTACACATATTACCACCACCATCAACAACACTACATATATCACCACCACCATCAACAACACTTCACATACTACCACCATCATCAACAACACTACACATACTACCACCACCACCATCAACAACACTACACATACTACCACCACCATCAACAACACTACACATACTACCAACACCATCAACAACACTACACATACTACCACCACCATCAACAACACTTCACATACTACCACCATCATCAACAACACTTCACATACTACCACCACCATCAACAACACTACATATAATACCACCACCATTAACAACAACACTACACATACTACCACCACCAGCAACAACACTACACATACTACCACCACCATCAACAACAACACTACACATACTACCACCACCATCAACAACACTTCACATACTACCACCACCATCAACAACACTACATATACTACCACCACCATTAACAACAACACTACACATACTACCACCACCATCAACAACACTACATATACCACCAGCACCATCAACAACACTACACATAATACTACCACCACCACCATCAACAACACTACACATACTACCACCATCATCAACAACACTACATATACTACCACCACCATCAACAACACTACACATACTACCACCACCACCATCAACAACACTACATATACTACCACCACCATCAACAACACTACACATACTACCACCATCAACAACACTACACATACCACCAACATCATCAACAACACTACATATACCACCACCACTATCAACAACACTACACATACTACCACCACCATCAACAACAACACTACACATACTACCACCACCATCAACAACACTACACATACTACCACCACCATCATCAACAACACTTCACATACTACCACCATCAACACCAGCACTACACATACTACCACCACCATCAACAACAACACTACACATACTACCACCACCATCATCAACAACACGACATATACTACCACCACCATCAACAACACTACATATACCACCACCACCATCAACAACACTACACATACTACCACCACCATCAACAACAACACTACACATACTACCACCACCATCAACAACACTACACATACTACCACCACCATCAACAACAACACTACACATACTACCACCACCATCAACAACACTACACATACTACCACCATCATCAACAACACTACACATACTACCACTACCATCAACAACACTACATATACTACCACCACCATCAACAACAACACTACACATACTACCACCACCATCAACAACATTACATATACTACCACCACCATCAACAACACCACATATACTACCACCACCATCAACAACAACACTACACATACTACCACCACCATCAACAACACTACATATACCACCAGCACCATCAACAACACTACACATACTACTACCACCACCACCATCAACAACACTACACATACTACCACCATCATCAACAACACTACACATACTACCACTACCATCAACAACACTACATATACTACCACCACCATCAACAACAACACTACACATACTACCACCACCATCAACAACATTACATATACTACCACCACCATCAACAACACCACATATACTACCACCACCATCAACAACAACACTACACATACTACCACCACCATCAACAACACTACATATACCACCAGCACCATCAACAACACTACACATACTACTACCACCACCACCATCAACAACACTACACATACTACCACTACCATCAACAACACTACATATACTACCACCACCATCAACAACACTACACATACTACCACCACCATCAACAACGCTACACATACTACCACCACCACCATCAACAACACTACATATACTACCACCACCATCAACAACACTTCACATACTACCACCACCATCAACAACACTACATATACTTCCACCATCATCAACAACACTACACATACTACCACCACCATCATCAACAACACTTCACATACTACCACCACCATCATCAACACTACACATACTACCACCACCATCATCAACAACACTACATATACCACCACCACCATCAACAACACTACATATATTACCACCACCATCAACAACACTACATATTCTACCACCACCATCAACAACACTACACATACTACCACCACCATCATCAACAACACTACACATACCACCACCACCATCAACAACACTACACATACTACCACCACCATCATCAACACTACACATACTACCACCACCATCAACAACACTACATATACTACCACCACCATCAACAACACTACACATACTACCACCACCATCGACAACACTATGCATACTACCACCACCATCAACAACAACACTACACATACTACCACCACCATCAACAACACTACACATACTACCACCACCATCATCAACAACACTACACATACCACCACCACCATCAACAACACTACACATACTACCACCACCATCAACAACACTACATATACTACCACCACCATCATCAACAACACTACACATACTACCACCACCATCATCAACACTACACATACTACCACCACCACCATCAACAACACTACACATACTACCACCACCACCATCAACAACACTACATATATCACCACCACCATCAACAACACTACACATACTACCACCACCATCAACAACACTACACATACTACCACCATCATCAACAACACTACATATACTACCACCACCATCATCAACAACACTACATATACTACCACCACCATCATCAACAACACTACACATACCACCACCACCATCAACAACACTACACATACTACCACCACCATCAACAACACTACACATACTACCACCACCACCATCAACAACACTACACATACTACCACCACCATCATCAACAACACTACATATATCACCACCACCATCAACAACACTACATAAATCACCATCATCAACAACAACACTACACATACTACCACCACCATCAAAAACACTACACGTACTACCACCATCATCAACAACACTACACATACTACCACCACCATCAACAACACTACATATACTACCACCACCATCAACAACACTACACATACTACCACCATCAACAACACTACACATACCACCACCATCATCAACAACACTACATATACCACCACCACCATCAACAACACTACACATACTACCACCATCAACAACACTACACATACCACCACCATCATCAACACCACTACATATACCACCACCACCATCAACAACACTACACATACTACCACCACCATCATCAAAAACACTACACATACTACCACCACCATCAACAACACTACATATACTACCACCACCATCAACAACACTACACATACTACCACCACCATCATCAACAACACTACACATACTACCACCACCATCAACAACACTACACATACTACTACCATCATCAACAACACTACATATACTACCACCACCATCAACAACACTACACATACTACCACCATCAACAACACTACACATACCACCACCACCATCAACAACACTACACATACTACCACCACCACCATCAACAACACTACACATATTACCACCACCATCAACAACACTACATATACCACCACCACCATCAACAACACTACACATACTATCACCACCATCAACAACACTACACATACTACCACCAACATCAACAACACTACATATATCACCACCACCATCAACAACACTTCACATACTACCACCATCATCAACAACACTACACATACTACCACCACCACCATCAACAACACTACACATACTACCACCACCATCAACAACACTACACATACTACCAACACCATCAACAACACTACACATTCTACCACCACCATCAACAACACTTCACATACTACCACCATCATCAACAACACTTCACATACCACCACCACCATCAACAACACTACATATACTACCACCACCACCATCAACAATACTACACATACTACAACCATCATCAACAACACTACACATACTACCACCACCATCATCAACAACACTTCACATACTACCACCATCAACACCAGCACTACACATACTACCACCACCATCAACAACAACACTACACATACTACCACCACCATCATCAACAACACGACATATACTACCACCACCATCAACAACACTACATATACCACCACCACCATCAACAACACTACACATACTACCACCACCATCAACAACAACACTACACATACTACCACCACCATCAACAACACTACACATACTACCACCACCATCAACAACAACACTACACATACTACCATCACCATCAACAACACTACACATACTACCACCATCATCAACAACACTACACATACTACCACCACCATCAACACTACATATACTACCACCACTATCAACAACAACACTACACATACTACCACCACCATCAACAACACTACATATACCACCAGCACCATCAACAACACTACACATACTACTACCACCACCTCCATCAACAACACTACACATACTACCACCATCATCAACAACACTACATATACTACCACCACCATCAACAACACTACACATACTACCACCACCATCAACAACACTACACATACTACCACCACCACCATCAACAGCACTACATATACTACCACCACCATCAACAACACTACACATACTACCACCACCATCAACAACACTACATATACTACCACCACCATCAACAACACTACACATACTACCACTACCATCATCAACAACACTTCACATACTACCACCACCATCATCAACACTACACATACTACCACCACCATCATCAGCAACACTACATATACCACCACCACCATCAACAACACTACATATATTACCACCACCATCAACAACACTACATATTCTACCACCACCATCAACAACACTACACATACTACCACCACCATCATCAACAACACTACACATACCACCACCACCATCAACAACACTACATATACTACCACCACCATCATCAACACTACACATACTACCACCACCATCAACAACACTACATATACTACCACCACCATCAACAACACTACGCATACTACCACCACCATCGACAACACTATGCATACTACCACCACCATCAACAACAACACTACACATACTACCACCACCATCAACAACACTACACATACTACCACCACCATCATCAACAACACTACACATACCAACACCACCATCAACAACACTACACATACTACCACCACCATCAACAACACTACATATACTACCACCACCATCATCAACAACACTACACATACTACCACCACCATCATCAACACTACACATACTACCACCACCACCATCAACAACACTACACATACTACCACCACCACCATCAACAACACTACATATATCACCACCACCATCAACAACACTACACATACTACCACCACTATCAACAACACTACACATACTACCACCATCATCAACAACACTACATATACTACCACCACCATCATCAACAACACTACATATACTACCACCACCATCAACAACACTACACATACTACCACCACCACCATCAACAACACTACACATACTACCACCACCATCATCAACAACACTACATATATCACCACCACCATCAAGAACACTACATATATCACCACCACCATCAACAACACTACATATATCACCATCATCAACAACAACACTACACATACTACCACCACCATCAAAAACACTACACGTACTACCACCATCATCAACAACACTACACATACTACCACCACCATCAACAACACTACATATACTACCACCACCATCAACAACACTACACATACTACCACCATCAACAACACTACACATACCACCACCATCATCAACAACACTAGATATACCACCACCACCATCAACAACACTACACATACTACCACCATCAACAACACTACACATACCACTACCATCATCAACACCACTACATATACCACCACCACCATCAACAACACTACACATACTACCACCACCATCATCAAAAACACTACACATACTACCACCACCATCAACAACACTACATATACTACCACCACCATCAACAACACTACACATACTACCACCACCATCATCAACAACACTACATATACTACCACCACCATCATCAAAAACACTACACATACTACCATCACCATCAACAACACTACACATACTACCACCATCATCAACAACACTACATATACTACCACCACCATCAACAACACTACACATACTACCACCATCAACAACACTACACATACCACCACCACCATCAACAACACTACACATACTACCACCACCACCATCAACAACACTACACATATTACCACCACCATCAACAACACTACATATACCACCACCACCATCAACAACACTACACATACTACCACCACCATCAACAACACTTCACATACTACCACCACCACCATCAACAACACTACACATACTACCACCACCATCAACAACACTACACATACTACCACCATCATTAACAACACTACACATACTACCACCACCATCAACAACACTACATATACTACCACCACCATCAACAACAACACTACACATACTACCACCACCATCAACAACATTACATATACTACCACCACCATCAACAACACTACATATACTACCACCACCATCAACAACAACACTACACATACTACCACCACCATCAACAAAACTACATATACCACCAGCACCATCAACAACACTACACATACTACTACCACCACCACCATCAACAACACTACACATACTACCACCATCATCAATAACACTACATATACTACCACCACCATCAACAACACTACACATATTACCACCACCATCAACAACACTACACATACTACCACCACCACCATCAACAACACTACATATACTACCACCACCATCAACAACACTACACATACTACCACCACCATCAACAACACTACATATACTACCACCACCATCAACAACACTACACATACTACCACCACCATCATCAACAACACTTCACATACTACCACCACCATCATCAACACTACACATACTACCACCACCATCATCAACAACACTACATATACCACCACCACCATCAACAACACTACATATATTACCACCACCATCAACAACATTACATATTCTACCACCACCATCAACAACACTACACATACTACCACCACCATCATCAACAACACTACACATACCACCACCACCATCAACAACACTACATATACTACCACCACCATTTGGGGTGCATCTATCGAGAGCTGGGGTTGTTGCTGTTGCGAACTCGTTAGAAGAAGTGGTTAGAGGTGTTTGTTTGGGTTTAAACTGTTAGTAGATAGAGGTATGGGAATTGATTTGGAGGAAGGAGGTAATAAAAGTATGTGTTTGTGGGAGAAAGGAATTGGCAAAACGATCAGGGAAAGAGAAGGTCCGCAAAATAACAATTCACTTAGGGTATATTACACCAACAGTAGAAGTCTAAGAAATAAAATTAACGAATTAAATGCTCTTGTCTGCACAGAAAAAATAGATATTATTGCACTTACCGAAACGTGGATGAATGTAGAAAATAGAGAACTATTAGCTGAATATCAAATATATGGATTTAAACTATTTCACACAGATAGATATATTAGACGAGGAGGTGGAGTAGCCATATATGTTAGGGACAATTTGAAATGTAGTCTCAAAGAGGGAATCAAAACAGAGCCACACACAGAAACTATTTGGATTGAATTAAACGAAAAAGCTAATAATATTATAATAGGAGTATTATATAGGCCACCAAATTTAGACAGAATGGAAGCAAAGCATCTATGGGATGAAATATCTAGAGCATCTAGATCTAACAGTATTTATGTCATGGGTGACTTTAATTTTAGCGGAATAAACTGGTTGAACAAAACAGGGAATAGTGAAGCAGAAGATTTTCTAGAATTAATTGACGATTGCTTTCTTACGCAACACATTAAGGAACCAACACGGGAAAATAATATTTTAGATTTAGTGTTAACTAACAGGGAAACGCAAATTAATGACATCGAAATAGGGAGTGAGCTAGGGAGCAGTGATCACAAAGAAATCAGATTTAGCATAGAATGGAATAGACCAGTAGGAGAAAATTCTGTTAAAGTGCCAGATTTTCGAAAAGCTGATTTTAATAGTCTAAGAAATTTTTTGGGTCAAATTGATTGGAAAGTCTTGGGTATGGGGTGTGGGCCGGTCTTGGAGCGAGACATGAACCCAGCGATAGGTGACTTAAATGGGGATTTCGATGTGGATTCAATATATAACTTATTTAAGAATATTCTAAACAAAGCACAGGAACGTAGTATACCATACAAATTGAATAGATCGAATACTAATGACCCAAAGTGGATAACAAAGAATTTGAAGAACCTTATAGGTAAAAAGAGAGCTTGGTACAAAAGGATTAAAAATGGGGAGGTCACTTTAGAACAGGAATTCGTACAACTGGTTAGAAATGTTAAAAAAGAGATAAGGAAAGCAAAAAGAAACTATGAAGTTCGCATAGCAGGGCAAGCAAAGACAAATCCTAAAGGGTTTTTTCAGTTATATCGTACTAAGACTAGGGAAAGGATAGGTCCATTAAAAACTGAGACAGGTCAAATAACAGATAGTGATGAAGAGATGAGTAGTATTTTTAATAAATATTTTGTATCTGTATTTACTAAAGAGGAACTTAACAATATGCCTTCAGCCGAACAAGTCTATGTGGGTGGGGACGAGGACAGGTTGACGAGTTTAACAGTTACCAGGGAGGATGTTCTTAAACAAATAGTAAAACTCAAACCAAACAAATCCCCAGGGCCGGATGAAGTGTTTGCCAGGGTGCTTAAAGAATGCAAAGAGGAGTTTTGTGACCCACTGTCAAACATATTTAATAAATCAATAGAGTCAGGCAGAGTGCCAGAGTTTTGGAAAGTTGCTAATGTGATACCAGTTTTTAAGAAAGGAGATAGATCACTTGCGTCTAACTATCGACCAATTAGCCTAACGTCTATTGTGGGAAAGTTACTCGAATCTATAATAGCAAATAAAATTCGTCTTCATCTTGAAAAACATAAATTAATAATTGAGTCGCAACATGGTTTTATAAATGGCCGTTCATGTTTAACAAATTTGTTATCTTTTTATTCTAGCATTGTTGAGGCAGTTGATAGTGGTAAGGATTGCGATGTTGTATACCTTGACTTTAGCAAAGCTTTTGATACAGTGCCACATGAAAGACTGATTAAAAAGATAGAGTCTCATGGTATTGGGGGTGCTATATTAAGCTGGATTAGGGCATGGCTATACCAAAGGAAACAGAGAGTTAGTATAAATGGAATCAAGTCAGAGTGGGAAAATGTTGTAAGTGGAGTGCCTCAAGGCTCTGTCCTGGGACCTCTGTTGTTTATAATATATATAAATGATTTAGATTCAGGTTTGAGTAGCAACATTTGCAAATTTGCCGATGATACGAAAATCGGTAGGGAAATTAATTCGGAGGAGGACTCACTATCACTTCAAGTTGATCTAGATAGGGTTTTGAAATGGTCAAAGGATTGGCAGATGCAGTTTAATGCTGATAAATGTAAAGTTCTGAGGTTAGGTAATGATGATAGAGTTACAAGATACGAGCTAGATGGTGTTGTGATTGCGAAGTCGGATTGCGAAAGGGATCTGGGAGTTATGATTAGTAAGAATTTAAAACAAAAGGATCAATGCATAAATGTTCGTAATAAGGCAAATCGGACACTTGGATTTATTAATCGCAGCGTTAGTAACAAGACACCTGGTGTGGTTCTCAAGCTATATCTTGCTCTAGTTAGGCCCCATTTAGATTATGCAGTTCAGTTTTGGTCGCCATATTATAGAATGGATATAAATTCACTTGAACGTGTCCAGCGTAGGATGACTAAGTTAATTCCCCAAATTAGAAATCTTTCATATGAAGAAAGATTAACAAAGCTTAAGTTGCATTCACTGGAAAGGCGAAGAGTTAGGGGTGACATGATAGAGGTTTACAAGTGGATGAATGGACATAACCGGGGGGATATTAATAGGGTATTAAAAGTATCAACACAGGACAGAACACGAAACAATGGGTATAAATTGGATAAGTTTAGATTTAGGAAAGACTTGGGTAAATACTGGTTCAGTAACAGGGTTGTTGATTTGTGGAACCAATTGCCGCGTAACATTGTGGAGGTGGGGTCCCTCGATTGTTTCAAGCACGGGTTGGACAAGTATATGAGTGGGATTGGGTGGTTATAGAATAGGAGCTGCCTCGTATGGGCCAATAGGCCTTCTGCAGTTACCTTTGTTCTTATGTTCTTATGTTCTTATCATCAACACTACACATACTACCACCACCATCAACAACACTACATATACTACCACCACCATCAACAACACTACACATACTACCACCACCATCGACAACACTATGCATACTACCACCACCATCAACAACAACACTACACATACTACCACCACCATCATCAACACTACACATACTACCACCACCATCATCAACAACACTACACATACCACCACCACCATCAACAACACTACACATACTACCACCACCATCAACAACACTACATATACTACCACCACCATCATCAACAACACTACACATACTACCACCACCATCATCAACACTACACATACTACCACCACCACCATCAACAACACTACACATACTACCACCACCACCATCAACAACACTACATATATCACCACCACCATCAACAACACTACACATACTACCACCACCATCAACAACACTACACATACTACCACCATCATCAACAACACTACATATACTACCACCACCATCATCAACAACACTACATATACTACCACCACCATCAACAACACTACACATACTACCACCACCACCATCAACAACACTACACATACTACCACCACCATCATCAACAACACTACATATATCACCACCACCATCAACAACACTACATATATCACCACCACCATCAACAACACTACATATATCACCATCATCAACAACAACACTACACAAACTACCACCACCATCAAAAACACTACACGTACTACCACCATCATCAACAACACTACACATACTACCACCACCATCAACAACACTACATATACTACCACCACCATCAACAACACTACACATTCTACCACCATCAACAACACTACACATACCACCACCATCATCAACAACACTACATATACCACCACCACCATCAACAACACTACACATACTACCACCATCAACAACACTACACATACCACCACCATCATCAACACCACTACATATACCACCACCACCAGTAACAACACTACACATACTACCACCACCATCATCAAAAACACTGCACATACTACCACCACCATCAACAACACTACATATACTACCACCACTATCAACAACACTACACATACTACCACCACCATCATCAACAACACTACATATACTACCACCACCATCATCAACAACACTACACATACTACCACCACCATCAACAACACTACACATACTACCACCATCATCAACAACACTACATATACTACCACCACCATCAACAACACTACACATACTACCACCATCAACAACACTACACATACCACCACCACCATCAACAACACTACACATACTACCACCACCACCATCAACAACACTACACATATTACCACCACCATCAACAACACTACATATACCACCACCACCATCAACAACACTACACATACTACCACCACCATCAACAACACTACACATACTACCACCACCATCAGCAACACTTCACATACTACCACCACCACCATCAACAACACTACACATACTACCACCACCATCAACAACACTACACATACTACCACCACCATCAACAACACTACATATACCACCACCACCATCAACAACACTACACATATTACCACCACCATCAACAACACTACATATATCACCACCACCATCAACAACACTTCACATACTACCACCATCATCAACAACACTACACATACTACCACCACCACCATCAACAACACTACACATACTACCACCACCATCAACAACACTACACATACTACCAACACCATCAACAACACTACACATACTACCACCACCATCAACAACACTTCACATACTACCACCATCATCAACAACACTTCACATATCACCACCACCATCAACAACACTACATATACTACCACCACCACCATCAACAACACTACACATACTACCACCATCATCAACAACACTACACATACTACCACCACCATCAACAACACTACACATACTACCACCACCATCAACAACACTACACATACTACCACCACCATCAGCAACACTTCACATACTACCACCACCACCATCAACAACACTACACATACTACCACCACCATCAACAACACTACACATACTACCACCACCATCAACAACACTACATATACCACCACCACCATCAACAACACTACACATATTACCACCACCATCAACAACACTACATATATCACCACCACCATCAACAACACTTCACATACTACCACCATCATCAACAACACTACACATACTACCACCACCACCATCAACAACACTACACATACTACCACCACCATCAACAACACTACACATACTACCAACACCATCAACAACACTACACATACTACCACCACCATCAACAACACTTCACATACTACCACCATCATCAACAACACTTCACATATCACCACCACCATCAACAACACTACATATACTACCACCACCACCATCAACAACACTACACATACTACCACCATCATCAACAACACTACACATACTACCACCACCATCAACAACACTACACATACTACCACCACCATCAACAACACTACACATACTACCACCACCATCAACAACAACACTACACATACCACCACCACCATCAACAACACTTCACATACTACCACCACCATCAACAACACTACATATAATACCACCACCATTAACAACAACACTACACATACTACCACCACCATCAACAACACTACACATACTACCACCACCATCAACAACAACACTACACATACTACCACCACCATCAACAACACTTCACATACTACCACCACCATCAACAACACTACATATACTACCACCACCATTAACAACAACACTACACATACTACCACCACCATCAACAACACTACATATACTACCACCACCATCAACAACACTACACATACTACCACCACCATCAACAACACTACACATACTACCACCACCACCATCAACAACACTACATATACTACCACCACCATCAACAACACTACACATACTACCACCACCATCAACAACACTACATATACTACCACCACCATCAACAACACTACACATACTACCACCACCATCATCAACAACACTTCACATACTACCACCACCATCATCAACACTACACATACTACCACCACCATCATCAACAACACTACATATACCACCACCACCATCAACAACACTACATATATTACCACCACCATCAACAACACTACATATTCTACCACCACCATCAACAACACTACACATACTACCACCACCATCATCAACAACACTACACATACCACCACCACCATCAACAACACTACATATACTACCACCACCATCATCAACACTACACATACTACCACCACCATCAACAACACTACATATACTACCACCACCATCAACAACACTACACATACTACCACCACCATCGACAACACTATGCATACTACCACCACCATCAACAACAACACTACACATACTACCACCACCATCAACAACACTACACATACTACCACCACCATCATCAACAACACTACACATACCACCACCACCATCAACAACACTACACATACTACCACCACCATCAACAACACTACATATACTACCACCACCATCATCAACAACACTACACATACTACCACCACCATCATCAACACTACACATACTACCACCACCACCATCAACAACACTACACATACTACCACCACCACCATCAACAACACTACATATATCACCACCACCATCAACAACACTACACATACTACCACCACCATCAACAACACTACACATACTACCACCATCATCAACAACACTACATATACTACCACCACCATCATCAACAACACTACATATACTACCACCACCATCAACAACACTACACATACTACCACCACCACCATCAACAACACTACACATACTACCACCACCATCATCAACAACACTACATATATCACCACCACCATCAACAACACTACATATATCACCACCACCATCAACAACACTACATATATCACCATCATCAACAACAACACTACACATACTACCACCACCATCAAAAACACTACACGTACTACCACCATCATCAACAACACTACACATACTACCACCACCATCAACAACACTACATATACTACCACCACCATCAACAACACTACACATTCTACCACCATCAACAACACTACACATACCACCACCATCATCAACAACACTACATATACCACCACCACCATCAACAACACTACACATACTACCACCATCAACAACACTACACATACCACCACCATCATCAACACCACTACATATACCACCACCACCAGTAACAACACTACACATACTACCACCACCATCATCAAAAACACTACACATACTACCACCACCATCAACAACACTACATATACTACCACCACCATCAACAACACTACACATACTATCACCACCATCATCAACAACACTACATATACTACCACCACCATCATCAACAACACTACACATACTACCACCACCATCAACAACACTACACATACTACCACCATCATCAACAACACTACATATACTACCACCACCATCAACAACACTACACATACTACCACCATCAACAACACTACACATACCACCACCACCATCAACAACACTACACATACTACCACCACCACCATCAACAACACTACACATATTACCACCACCATCAACAACACTACATATACCACCACCACCATCAACAACACTACACATACTACCACCACCATCAACAACACTACACATACTACCACCACCATCAGCAACACTTCACATACTACCACCACCACCATCAACAACACTACACATACTACCACCACCATCAACAACACTACACATACTACCACCACCATCAACAACACTACATATACCACCACCACCATCAACAACACTACACATATTACCACCACCATCAACAACACTACATATATCACCACCACCATCAACAACACTTCACATACTACCACCATCATCAACAACACTACACATACTACCACCACCACCATCAACAACACTACACATACTACCACCACCATCAACAACACTACACATACTACCAACACCATCAACAACACTACACATACTACCACCACCATCAACAACACTTCACATACTACCACCATCATCAACAACACTTCACATATCACCACCACCATCAACAACACTACATATACTACCACCACCACCATCAACAACACTACACATACTACCACCATCATCAACAACACTACACATACTACCACCACCATCAACAACACTACACATACTACCACCACCATCAACAACACTACACATACTACCACCACCATCAACAACAACACTACACATACTACCACCACCATCAACAACACTTCACATACTACCACCACCATCAACAACACTACATATAATACCACCACCATTAACAACAACACTACACATACTACCACCACCATCAACAACACTACACATACTACCACCACCATCAACAACAACACTACACATACTACCACCACCATCAACAACACTTCACATACTACCACCACCATCAACAACACTACATATACTACCACCACCATTAACAACAACACTACACATACTACCACCACCATCAACAACACTACATATACCACCAGCACCATCAACAACACTACACATAATACTACCACCACCACCATCAACAACACTACACATACTACCACCATCATCAACAACACTACATATACTACCACCACCATCAACAACACTACACATACTACCACCACCACCATCAACAACACTACATATACTACCACCACCATCAACAACACTACACATACTACCACCATCAACAACACTACACATACCACCAACATCATCAACAACACTACATATACCACCACCACTATCAACAACACTACACATACTACCACCACCATCAACAACAACACTACACATACTACCACCACCATCATCAACAACACTTCACATACTACCACCATCAACACCAGCACTACACATACTACCACCACCATCAACAACAACACTACACATACTACCACCACCATCAACAACACTACACATACTACCACCACCATCATCAACAACACTTCACATACTACCACCATCAACACCAGCACTACACATACTACCACCACCATCAACAACAACACTACACATACTACCACCACCATCATCAACAACACGACATATACTACCACCACCATCAACAACACTACATATACCACCACCACCATCAACAACACTACACATACTACCATCACCATCAACAACAACACTACACATACTACCACCACCATCAACAACACTACACATACTACCACCACCATCAACAACAACACTACACATACTACCACCACCATCAACAACACTACACATACTACCACCATCATCAACAACACTACACATACTACCACTACCATCAACAACACTACATATACTACCACCACCATCAACAACAACACTACACATACTACCACCACCATCAACAACATTACATATACTACCACCACCATCAACAACACTACATATACTACCACCACCATCAACAACAACACTACACATACTACCACCACCATCAACAACACTACATATACCACCAGCACCATCAACAACACTACACATACTACTACCACCACCACCATCAACAACACTACACATACTACCACCATCATCAACAACACTACATATACTACCACCACCATCAACAACACTACACATACTACCACCACCATCAACAACGCTACACATACTACCACCACCACCATCAACAACACTACATATACTACCACCACCATCAACAACACTACACATACTACCACCACCATCAACAACACTACATATACTACCACCACCATCAACAACACTACACATACTACCACCACCATCATCAACAACACTTCACATACTACCACCACCATCATCAACACTACACATACTACCACCACCATCATCAACAACACTACATATACCACCACCACCATCAACAACACTACATATATTACCACCACCATCAACAACACTACATATTCTACCACCACCATCAACAACACTACACATACTACCACCACCATCATCAACAACACTACACATACCACCACCACCATCAACAACACTACACATACTACCACCACCATCATCAACACTACACATACTACCACCACCATCAACAACACTACATATACTACCACCACCATCAACAACACTACACATACTACCACCACCATCGACAACACTATGCATACTACCACCACCATCAACAACAACACTACACATACTACCACCACCATCAACAACACTACACATACTACCACCACCATCATCAACAACACTACACATACCACCACCACCATCAACAACACTACACATACTACCACCACCATCAACAACACTACATATACTACCACCACCATCATCAACAACACTACACATACTACCACCACCATCATCAACATTACACATACTACCACCACCACCATCAACAACACTACACATACTACCACCACCACCATCAACAACACTACATATATCACCACCACCATCAACAACACTACACATACTACCACCACCATCAACAACACTACACATACTACCACCATCATCAACAACACTACATATACTACCACCACCATCATCAACAACACTACATATACTACCACCACCATCATCAACAACACTACACATACCACCACCACCATCAACAACACTACACATACTACCACCACCATCAACAACACTACACATACTACCACCACCACCATCAACAACACTACACATACTACCACCACCATCATCAACAACACTACATATATCACCACCACCATCAACAACACTACATATATCACCATCATCAACAACAACACTACACATACTACCACCACCATCAAAAACACTACACGTACTACCACCATCATCAACAACACTACACATACTACCACCACCATCAACAACACTACATATACTACCACCACCATCAACAACACTACACATACTACCACCATCAACAACACTACACATACCACCACCATCATCAACAACACTACATATACCACCACCACCATCAACAACACTACACATACTACCACCATCAACAACACTACACATACCACCACCATCATCAACACCACTACATATACCACCACCACCATCAACAACACTACACATACTACCACCACCATCATCAAAAACACTACACATACTACCACCACCATCAACAACACTACATATACTACCACCACCATCAACAACACTACACATACTACCACCACCATCATCAACAACACTACATATACTACCACCACCATCATCAACAACACTACACATACTACCACCACCATCAACAACACTACACATACTACTACCATCATCAACAACACTACATATACTACCACCACCATCAACAACACTACACATACTACCACCATCAACAACACTACACATACCACCACCACCATCAACAACACTACACATACTACCACCACCACCATCAACAACACTACACATATTACCACCACCATCAACAACACTACATATACCACCACCACCATCAACAACACTACACATACTACCACCACCATCAACAACACTACACATACTACCACCACCATCAACAACACTTCACATACTACCACCACCACCATCAACAACACTACACATACTACCACCACCATCAACAACACTACACATACTACCAACACCATCAACAACACTACACATACTACCACCACCATCAACAACACTTCACATACTACCACCATCATCAACAACACTTCACATATCACCACCACCATCAACAACACTACATATACTACCACCACCACCATCAACAACACTACACATACTACCACCATCATCAACAACACTACACATACTACCACCACCATCAACAACACTACACATACTACCACCACCATCAACAACACTACACATACTACTACCATCATCAACAACACTACATATACTACCACCACCATCAACAACACTACACATACTACCACCATCAACAACACTACACATACCACCACCATCATCAACAACACTACATATACCACCACCACCATCAACAACACTACACATACTACCACCATCAACAACACTACACATACCACCACCATCATCAACACCACTACATATACCACCACCACCATCAACAACACTACACATACTACCACCACCATCATCAAAAACACTACACATACTACCACCACCATCAACAACACTACATATACTACCACCACCATCAACAACACTACACATACTACCACCACCATCATCAACAACACTACATATACTACCACCACCATCATCAACAACACTACACATACTACCACCACCATCAACAACACTACACATACTACTACCATCATCAACAACACTACATATACTACCACCACCATCAACAACACTACACATACTACCACCATCAACAACACTACACATACCACCACCACCATCAACAACACTACACATACTACCACCACCACCATCAACAACACTACACATATTACCACCACCATCAACAACACTACATATACCACCACCACCATCAACAACACTACACATACTACCACCACCATCAACAACACTACACATACTACCACCACCATCAACAACACTTCACATACTACCACCACCACCATGAACAACACTACACATACTACCACCACCATCAACAACACTACACATACTACCAACACCATCAACAACACTACACATACTACCACCACCATCAACAACACTTCACATACTACCACCATCATCAACAACACTTCACATATCACCACCACCATCAACAACACTACATATACTACCACCACCACCATCAACAACACTACACATACTACCACCATCATCAACAACACTACACATACTACCACCACCATCAACAACACTACACATACTACCACCACCATCAACAACACTACACATACTACCACCACCATCAACAACAACACTACACATACTACCACCACCATCAACAAAACTTCACATACTACCACCACCATCAACAACACTACATATAATACCACCACCATTAACAACAACACTACACATACTACCACCACCATCAACAACACTACACATACTACCACCACCATCAACAACAACACTACACATACTACCACCACCATCAACAACACTTCACATACTACCACCACCATCAACAACACTACATATACTACCACCACCATTAACAACAACACTACACATACTACCACCACCATCAACAACACTACATATACCACCAGCACCATCAACAACACTACACATAATACTACCACCACCACCATCAACAACACTACACATACTACCACCATCATCAACAACACTACATATACTACCACCACCATCAACAACACTACACATACTACCACCACCACCATCAACAACACTACATATACTACGACCACCATCAACAACACTACACATACTACCACCATCAACAACACTACACATACCACCAACATCATCAACAACACTACATATACCACCACCACTATCAACAACACTACACATACTACCACCACCATCAACAACAACACTACACATACTACCACCACCATCAACAACACTACACATACTACCACCACCATCATCAACAACACTTCACATACTACCACCATCAACACCAGCACTACACATACTACCACCACCATCAACAACAACACTACACATACTACCACCACCATCATCAACAACACGACATATACTACCACCACCATCAACAACACTACATATACCACCACCACCATCAACAACACTTCACATACTACCACCACCATCAACAACAACACTACACATACTACCACCACCATCAACAACACTACACATACTACCACCACCATCAACAACAACACTACACATACTACCACCACCATCAACAACACTTCACATACTACCACCATCATCAACAACACTACACATACTACCACTACCATCAACAACACTACATATACTACCACCACCATCAACAACAACACTACACATACTACCACCACCATCAACAACATTACATATACTACCACCACCATCAACAACACTACATATACTACCACCACCATCAACAACAACACTACACATACTACCACCACCATCAACAACACTACATATACCACCAGCACCATCAACAACACTACACATACTACTACCACCACCACCATCAACAACACTACACATACTACCACCATCATCAACAACACTACATATACTACCACCACCATCAACAACACTACACATACTACCACCACCATCAACAACGCTACACATACTACCACCACCACCATCAACAACACTACATATACTACCACCACCATCAACAACACTACACATACTACCACCACCATCAACAACACTACATATACTACCACCACCATCAACAACACTACACATACTACCACCACCATCATCAACAACACTTCACATACTACCACCACCATCATCAACACTACACATACTACCACCACCATCATCAACAACACTACATATACCACCACCACCATCAACAACACTACATATATTACCACCACCATCAACAACACTACATATTCTACCACCACCATCAACAACACTACACATACTACCACCACCATCATCAACAACACTACACATACCACCACCACCATCAACAACACTACACATACTACCACCACCATCATCAACACTACACATACTACCACCACCATTAACAACACTACATATACTACCACCACCATCAACAACACTACACATACTACCACCACCATCGACAACACTATGCATACTACCACCACCATCAACAACAACACTACACATACTACCACCACCATCAACAACACTACACATACTACCACCACCATCATCAACAACACTACACATACCACCACCA
>NW_027190456.1:0-37348 GCF_040958095.1 Procambarus clarkii | reverse complement strand
CACCACCAACTGCCACAACCCACCTACCACACAACTGCACATCCATACCACCACCTCCACCACCACCACCACTACCACCCTCCACCACCAACAACTGCCAAACCTCTCCACCACACCACCAACTGCCACATCCAACCACCACCACTACCACCAACTGCCACATCCCCCACAACCACCACTGCCACACCCCACTACCACCAATTCCAGATCCACCACCCACCAACTGCCACACCCTATCACCACCAACTGCCACACCCCACCACCACCAACTGCCACACCCTACCACCTACCACTGCCACACCCCACCACCACCAACTGCCACACTCCACCACCAACAACTGCCACATCCCACCACCACCTCCACCACCACCACCACTGCCACACTCCACCACCAACAACTGCCAAACCCCTCCACCACACCACCAACTGCCACATCCAACCACCACCACTACCACCAACTGCCACACCCCCCACCCACCAACTGCACACCCCCTACCACCATTCCAGATCCCACCACCACCAACTACCACATCCCACCACCACCAACTGCCACATCCCACCACCACCACCACTACCACCACTGCCACACCCCACCACCATCACCAACTGCCACACCCCACTACCACCACCAACCGTCAAACCCCCCACCACCAACTGCCACATCCCACTACCACTAACTGCCACACCCCCACCACCAACTGCCACACCCTGCCATCACCACTAACTGCCACACCCCAACACCACACCAACGGCCACACCCGACACCACCACCAACTGCCACACCCAACGACCACCAACTGCCTCACCCACCACCACCACCAACTGCCACACCCCACCACCACCCCCAACTGCCATATCCCACCAACACCACCACCACCTCGACCACCAAATGCCACACCCCACCACCACCACCACTGCCACTCCCCACCACCACCACCAACTGCCAAACCCCCACCACCATCTGCCACACCTCACCACCACCAACTACTGCCACACCCCACCTCCACCACCAACTGCCAAACCCCACCACAACCACTGCCACACCCTACCACCACCACCATCTGCCACACCTTACCACCACCAACAACTGCCACATCCCACCAACGTCCACCAACTGCCATACCCCACCACCACCAACTGCCACATCCCACCACCACCAACTGCCACACCACACCACCACCACCGTCTGCCATACCCCACCACCACCATCAACTGCCACACCCCAACCCCACCACCAACTGCCACACCCCACCACCACCACCAACTGCTACACCAAACCACCACCAACTGCCACACCCCCACCACCATCACCAACTGGCACAACCCAACACCACCACCAACTGCCATATGCCACCACCACCACTACTACCACCAACTGCCACACCCCCACCATCACCACCAACTGCCACACCCCAACACCACTACACAACTGCCACACCCCACCACCACCAACTTCGACACCCCACCACCACCACCAACTGCCACACCCCCACACCACCAACTGCCACACCCTACCACTACCACCAACTGCCACACCCTAACACCACCACCAACGGCCACACCCGACCACCACCAGCTGCCACACCCAACAACCACCAACTGCCTCACCCCACCACCACCACCAACTGCCACACTCCACCACCACCACCAACTGCCACACCCCACCACCATCACTAACTGCCACACTCCACCACCACCAATTGCCATATCCCACCACCACCACCACCATACCACCAACTGCCACACACCACCACGACCACCAACTGCCACTCCCCACCACCACCAACTGCCACATCCCACCACCACCAACTGCCACACCCTTCTACCACCACCAACTGCCACACTCCACCACCACACCAATTGCCACACTCCACCTTCACCAACTGTCACATCCCACCACTACCACAACCACATCCAACTGCGACATCCCACCACCACCACCAACAACTGCCAAACCCCACCTCAACCACCAACTGCCACATCCCACACCACCAACTGCCACAACCCACCACCACCTCCACCAGCTGCCACACCCCGCCACTACCAACTGCCACATCCTACCACCACCAACTGCCACACACCCCACCACCATCATCTGCCACACCCCACCACCACTACCAACTGCCACACCCCAACACCACCAACAACTGCCACATCCCACCACCACCTCCACCACCACCACCAACTGCCACACCCCCCACAACCACCAACTGCCACACCCCACTACCACCAATTCCAGATCCCACCACCACCAACTGCCACACCCTAACACCACCAACTACCACACCCCACCAGCCACCAACTGCCAAACCCCTCCACCACCACCACCAACTGCCACATCCAACCACCACCACTACCACCAACTACCACACCCCCCACAACCACCAACTGCCACACCCCACTCCCACCAATTCCAGATCTCACCACCACTTACTGCCGACACCTTAACCCACCAACTGCCACACCCCACCACCACCAACTGCCACACCCAACCACCACCAACAACTGCCACACCCCAACACCACCATCAATGGCCACACCCAACCACCACCAACTGCCAGACCCACACCTACCACCAACTGCCACATCCACCACCACCACCTACCACCCCAACTGCCACATCCCACCACGACCACCACCTCCAATTGCCACCTTCCATTACCACCAACTGCCACATCCCACCACCACCACCACTACCACCAACTGCCACGCCCCACCACCACACCAACTGCCACACCCCACTACCACCACCAACTGACAAACCCCACCACCACCAACTGCCACATCCCACTACCACTAACTGCCACACCCCACCACCACCAACTGCCACATCCCACTACCACTAACTGCCACACCCCACCACCACCATCTGCCATACCCCACCACCATCACCAACTGGCACAACCCAACACCACCACCTACTGCCATATGCCACCACCACCACTACTACCACCAACTGCCACACCCCACCACCACCACCAACTGCCACACCCCAACACCACCACCAACTGCCACACCCCACCACCACCAACTTCCACACCCCACCACCACCACCAACTGCCACACCCCACCACCACCAACTGCCACACCCTTCTACCACCACCAACTGCCACACGCCACCACCACCACCAACTGCCACACCCCACTACCACCACCAACTGTCAAACCCCACCACCACCAACTGCCACATCCCACTACCACCAACTGCCACACCCCACCACCACCAACTGCCACACCCTGCCATCACCACCAACTGCCACACCCCAACACCACCACCAACGGCCACACCCGACACCACCAACTGCCACACCCAACGACCACCAACTGCCTCACCCCACCACCACCACCAACTGCCACACCCCACCACCACCACCAACTGCCACATCCCACCACCACCACCACCAACTGCCACATCCTACCACCACCACAACCAACTGCCACATCCCACCACCACCACCAATTGCCACATCCCACCACCACCACCACCAACTGCCACATCCCACCACCACCACCACCACCATCTGCCACACCCCACCACCACCACTAACTGCCACACCCCACCACCACCACCAACTGCCACACCCCAACACCACCACCAACTGCCCACACCCCACCACCACCAACTTCCACACCCCACCACCACCACCAATTGCCACACCCCACCACCACCAACTGCCACACCCCACCACCACCACCAACTGCCACACCCTAACACCACCCCCAATAGTTAATAAATGGAATGCACTAGGAAGTGATGTGGTGGAGGCTGACTCCATACACAGTTTCAAATGTAGATATGATAGAGCCCAGTAGGCTCAGGAATCTGTACACCAGTTGATTGACAGTTGAGAGGCGGGACCAAAGAGCCAAAGCTAAACCCCCGCAAGCACAATTAGGTGAGTACAATTAGGTGAATACCAACGGCCACACCCGACCACCACCAGCTGCCACACCCAACAACCACCAACTGCCTCACCCCACCACCACCACTAACTGCCACACTCCAACACCACCACCAACTGCCACACCCCACCACCATCACTAACTGCCACACTCCACCACCACCAATTGCCACATCCCACCACCACCACCACCACTACACCAACTGCCACACACCACCACGACCACCAGCTGCCACTCCCCACCACCACGAACTGCCACATCCCACCACCACCAACTGCCACACCCTTCTACCACCACCAACTGCCACACTCCACCACCACCACCAATTGCCTCACTCCACCTTCACCAACTGTCACATCCCACCACTACCACAACCACATCCAACTGCGACATCCCACCACCACCACCAACAACTGCCAAACCCCACCTCAACCACCAACTGCCACATCCCACCACCACCAACTGCCACAACCCACCACCACCTCCACAAGCTGCCACACCCCACCACTACCAACTGCCACATCCTACCACCACCAACTGCCACACCCCACCATTGTCATCTGCCACACCCCACCACCACTACCAACTGCCACAACCCAACACCACCAACAACTGCCACATCCCACCACCACCTCCACTACCACCACCAACTGCCACACCCCACTACCACCAATTCCACATCCCACCACCACCAACTGCCACACCCCACCACCACCAACTGCCACACCCTACCACCACCAACAACTGCCACACCCCAACACCACCACCAACGGCCACACCCAACCACCACCAACTGCCACACCCCACCACCACCAACTGCCACACCCCACCACCACCACCAACAGCCACACCCCACCACCACCATCAACTGAAACACCCAACCACCCCCAACTGCCACATCCCACCACAACCACCACCTCCAATTGCCACCTTCCATTACCACCAACTGCCACATCCCACCACCACCACCACTACCACCAACTGCCACACCCCACCACCACCACCAACTGCCACACCCCACTACCACCACCAACTGTCAAACCCCACCACCACCAACTGCCACATCCCACTACCACCAACTGCCACACCCCACCACCACCAACTGCCACACCCCAGCCACCACCAACTGCCGCACCCCAACACCACCACCAACGGCCACACCCGACACCACCAACTGCCACACCCAACGACCACCAACTGCCTCACCCCACCACCACCACCAACTGCCACACCCCACCACCACCAACAACTGCCACATCCCACCACCACCACCACCAACTGCCACATCCTAGCACCACCACCACCACAACAAACTGCCACATCCCACCACCACCACCAATTGCCACATCCCACCACCACCACCACCAACTGCCACATCCCACCACCACCACCACAACCAACTGCCACATCCCACCACCACCACCACCACCACCATCTGCCACACCCCACCACCAACACCAACTGCCACACTCCACCACCACCAACTAGCTTCTAAATGCCATCATCCCACCACCACCACTAATAGCCACACCCCACCACCACCACTAATAGCCATACCTCACCACTACCACCTGCCACATTCCACCACCCTCACCACCTTCACGGCCACATCCCACCACCACAACCAACTGCCACGTCGCGCCACCTCCACCGACTGCCACATCCCACCACCACCACCACTACCACCACCAACAACCACATCCCACCACCACCAACTGCCACACCCCACCATCACCACCACTACCACTAATTGCCACACCCCACCACCACCACCAACCGCCACACCCCACCACCGCTAACTGCCATATCCCATCACCACCAACTGCACACCCCACCACCACCAACTGCCACACTCCACTACCAACTGCCACATCCCACCTCCACCACCAACTGCCACACCCCACCACCACCACCAACTGCCACATCCCACCACCACCAACTGCTACACCCAACCACCACCAATTGCCACACCCCCCACCATCACCAACTGCCACACCCCAACACCACCACTAAGTGCCATATCCCACCACCACCACTACTACCACCAACTGCCACACCCCACCACCACCACAACTGCCACACTCCACCACCACCAACTGCCACACCCCACCACCACCACCACCACCACAACCACCAACTGCCAGTCCCCACCACCACCACCAACTGTCACACCCCACCACCACCACAACTGCCACACTCCACCACCACCAACTGCCACACCCCAACCACCACCACCACCACTACCACACAACTGCCACTCCCCACCACCACCACCAACTGTCACACCCCACCACCACCACCATCAACTGCCACTCCCCACCACCACCACTAATTGCCACTCCCTACCACCACCAACAACCACATCCCACCACCACCAACTGCCACACCCCACCACCATCACCACTACCACTAATTGCCACACCCCACCAACACTAACTACCACATCCCACCACCATCACCACTACCACTAATTGCCACACCCCACCACCACCACCAACCGCCTTACCCAACAACCACCTACTGCCATATCCTACTACCACCACCAACTGCCACACCCCACCACCACCACCTACTACCACACCCCACCACCACCACCAAAAGCCACACCCCAACCACCACCAACTGCCACATCCCACCACCACCACCACCACTACCACCAACTGCCACACCCCACCACCACCACCAACTGCCACATCCCACCACCACCAACTGCCACACCCCACCACCACCAACTGCCAAACCCTACCACCACCACCAACTGCCACACCCCAACACCACCACCAACGGCCACACCCGACCACCACCAACTGCCTCACCCCCACCACCACCACCAACTGCCACACCCCACCACCACCCCCAACTGCCATATCCCACCACCAACAACACAACCTCGACCACCAACTGCCACACCCCACCACCACCACCAACTGCCACACCCCACCACCACCACCAACTGCCACACTCCACCACCACCAACTGCCACATCCCACCACCACCACCACCACTACCATCAACTGCCACACCCCACCACTACCACTAACTGCCATACCCCACAACCACCAACTGCCACATCCCACCACCACCAACTGCCACACCCCCTACCACCACAACTGCCACATCCCACCACCACCAACTGCCACAACCCACCACCCCCTCCACCAGCTGCCACACCCCACCACTACCAACTGCCACATCCTACCACCACCAACTGCCACACCCCACCATTGTCATCTGCCACACCCCACCACCACTACCACCTGCCACAACCCAACACCACCAACAACTGCCACATCCCACCACCACCTCCACCACCACCACCAACTGCCACACCCCACTACCACCAATTCCACATCCTACACCACCAACTGGCCACACCCCACCACCACCAACTGCCACACCCTACCACCACCAACACAACTGCCACACCCCAACACCACCACCAACGGCCACACCCAACCACCACCAACTGCCACACCCCACCACCACCAACTGCCACACCCCACCACCACCACCAACAGCCACACCCCACCACCACCACCAACTGCCACACCCAACCACCCCAACTGCCACATCCCACCACAACCACCACCTCCAATTGCCACCTTCCATTACCACCAACTGCCACATCCCACCACCACCACCACTACCACCAACTGCCACACCCCACCACCACCACCAACTGCCACCACCCCACTACCACCACCAACTGTCAAACCCCACCACCACCAACTGCCACATCCCACTACCACCAACTGCCACACCCCACCACCACCAACTGCCACACCCCACCACCACCAACTGCCGCACCCCAACACCACCACCAACGGCCACACCCGACACCACCAACTGCCACACCCAACGACCACCAACTGCCTCACCCCACCACCACCACCAACTGCCACACCCCACCACCACCAACAACTGCCACATCCCACCACCACCACCACCAACTGCCACATCCTAGCACCACCACCACCACAACAAACCTGCCACATCCCACCACCACCACCAATTGCCACATCCCACCACCACCACCACCAACTGCCACATCCCACCACCACCACCACAACCAACTGCCACATCCCACCACCACCACCACCATCTGCCACACCCCACCACCAACACCAACTGCCACAACTCCACCACCACCAACTAGCTTCTAAATGCCACATCCCACCACCACCACTAATAGCCACACCCCACCACCACCACTAATAGCCACACCTCACCACTACCACCTGCCACATTCCACCACCCTCACCACCTTCAACGGGCCACATCCCACCACCAATCCAACTGCCACGTCGCGCCACCTCCACCGACTGCCACATCCCACCACCACCACCACTACCACCACCAACAACCACATCCCACCACCACCAACTGCCATACCCCACCATCACCACCACTACCACTAATTGCCACACCCCACCACCACCACCAACCGCCACACCCCACCACCGCTAACTGCCATATCCCATCACCACCAACTGCACACCCCCACCACCACCAACTGCCACACTCCACTACCAACTGCCACATCCCACCTCCACCACCAACTGCCACACCCCACCACCACCACCAACTGCCACATCCCACCACCACCAACTGCTACACCAACCACCACCAATTGCCACACCCCACCACCATCACCAACTGCCACACCCCAACACCACCACTAAGTGCCATATCCCACCACCACCACTACTACCACCAACTGCCACACCCCATCACCACCACAAACTGCCACACTCAACCACCACCAACTGCCACACCCCACCACCACCACCACCACAACCACCAACTGCCACTCCCCCACCACCACCACCAACTGCCTCACCCCACCACCACCACCCAACTGCCACACCCCACCACCACCCCCAACTGCCCATATCCCACCACCAGACACCACAAACCTCGACGACCAACTGCCACAACCCCACCACCACCACCAACTGCCACACCCCACCACCACCACCAACTGCCACACTCCACCACCACCAACTGCCACATCCCACCCACCACCACCACCACTACCATCAACTGCCACACCCCACCACTACCACTAACTGCACACCCCACAACCACCAACTGCCACATCCCACCCCCACCAACTGCCAAACCCCACCTCAACCACCAACTGCCACATCCCACCACCACCAACTGCCACAACCCACCACCACCTCCACCAGCTGCCACACCCCACCACTACCAACTGCCACATCCTACCACCACCAACTGCCACACCCCACCATTGTCATCTGCCACACCCCACCACCACTACCAACTGCCACAACCCAACACCACCAACAACTGCCAACATCCCACCACCACCTCCACCACCACCACCAACTGCCACACACAAAGTCTGGCCCTAGCTTCGGTGCGGGGGCGGACGTGTTGAATCGGCGCTCCAGCAGTTTGGTGTTGTTTGCCCGTTTCGCGGCCGGTTGGGGGCGGGTGTGTGTCTGCTCGCCTGTGCTGACGTGGCGTTACGATGGGGGTCCCTCTACCCCCAGTCGTCCGGGCTCAGTCTGTGGGACTAGGTTCTCTGTGCGGGCTGGTTACCCGGAGATTGCCCTGGCTTGTGAACTGCTCTCTGTCCCTGTGTTTGCGATTTATGGGGTAGAGTTGGTAACGGCCCGTAGGGCCATTGTGAAGTTTGCAGAGGAGGCGGCGTATCGCGATTTTCTCCGGCGATACGAGGGGCGGACACTGCCCCTGCCGGATGGTGCGGGCACTGTCACCCTCTCGGATAGAAGTGGTGCACTTACTTACATCAGTGTGCATGGGGCTCCCTTGGAGTTTCCAGAGGCTCTGCTACGGCGGTATTTCGGGCGGTTTGGCGCAGTTGTTAGTGTGAGAGTGAACGTGGTGTCTTCTAGTCCTCTTAAGGGTGTGAGGTCTAACATTCGCACCCTGGGCATGAGACTCCGGGCGGATATTCCGTCCTCTGTGCGCCTTATGGGGTTCAACGTTCGGGTGTTTTACGCCCGTCAGCCGCGGACGTGTTATCGTTGTGGTCTTTTGGGCCATCAGGCTGCTGACTGTTCTGCGCCTCCTGTTGCACCAGTGAACCTCTTCAGTGAGGAGGATTTCCCGCCCCTTCCTGTGGGGGATGATTCGGTGGGTATGGACGTCTCTTCGGCTGAGGAGGTGCCCTCTGTAGCAGCTGTTGCTCCGCCTGTTGCGCCCCCTGTTGTTGCCGCGTCTCCTCCGGAGGTTGGGTCCTCGCCTAGTGCTCCAGCTGGTGTCCCTGAGCCTCTTCCGCCTGCCGTTTGCTCGGTCCCCTCGTCTTCCAGTTCTTCCTCTGCTGTGTCTGTCCCGGTCCCTGCACCCTCGCCGTCTGTCCCGGCTGTGCTGGGAGCTGAGGTGGATCCGGAATTCCCTCCTGTGCCTGGCCTGGTGCCCCGTGTGGTTGAGGAGGCTGCCGTGCTGCGGCGTGCGTCGGTTCGCTCGGTTGGTGCTGCGCGGGTCGCTGAGTCTGCCTCCGGGTCTGATGATGTGCGGCCCGAGCCTAAGCGTTCCCGGCGTTCTTCTGTGTGGGCTGATGTTGGCGACTTCGACGAGTGTCGTCCTTCCGTTGACGGTGGCGTGGGCTCCGGATGTGGTGCACACTACGGTGGTGGCGGAGGTACACTTGCCTGAGGATGCCGGTGCCGGCGTTTCGGCCTCAACCTCTGGTCCGGTGTCCGAGGGTCCTGCGTCGGATGGCTCCGGTTCTTCGTGGGCGGTGGTTCCCCCTGCTGTAGTTGGTGGTGAGCGGGGTAGCCTGGTGGTGATGTTGAGAAAGGATGCTCGCTCTGGATGTTCTGTGGCCCCTTCCTCGTTACCCGTTTCCTCGGCAGCGGTCTTGCCGCCTCTTCCGTTTCCTGCAGTCCCTTCCGTGTCTCCTGCGGTATCCGTGGAAGTGCTGTCGTCTCAGCGTCCGACACCTGCTCCGATGGCGAAGGCGTGGCAGGCTCGGCGTCCCTCGTCCGCTTCTCCGGTGTCATCTGCTTCCTCGAAGGGCGTGGTTGGCGCTCCCCAGCCTCGTTATGCGACTTGCGTCAGTGACCTTAGGCTTTGGCCGATGCCGCCAGATATAGATGTTCCCGAGTTTATGATACCCGCTCGAGCGCGGGGGATCAAAAACCCTACCGACCTTGAAGATCTCGTCTGGGAAGCTTACAAGTCGAAATATCCTCGTGAGCAGTTCCCGGAGAAGTACATTTCTTACGAGGTTCCTCGCAAGTGATTTCTATGTATTTTGTGTTGCTGGTTGTGGGGTGTGTATGTGGGTGGGTGGGGTGGGTATTGTTTCCCGGTTCCTGCGTGCTCCGGTTTGTTTTTTTTTTTTTTTTTTGTATGGCTCGTGGGGGTGTGTGCGGATCCTATGCGTTAGTGTGTTCGGTTATGGATGTCGTGTGCACTTGTTTGTCATATTGTGTGCCCTTCTGGCTGTTGGCGTGTGCTCTTTCTGTTTTGCCTTCCGTTTGTTATGGCGGATCTGTTTTCTTTATTGTTATTGTCCTTATTCTTGTATGTTTCTCGCCTCTCTGTATGTATTTGAGGTGTTAGCAGGCTTGCTTTGTGTGCATTTTGTCCTGGGGTTTTCCCTTATGTTTGTTTTACACTGTGTTACTAATTGTGTATTGTTTGTATATGCATTTTCTTGTGGTCAGCCCTTCTGGCTGGCCTTCTATTGATTTGTTCCTTTGTCCTTGTACATATGTGTGCTTTGTACTTTGTTCTATGTTATATTTGTTCTGTTTTTCTTGTACGTTCTACGCATGCTTGCATGTAAAAATAAAAAAAAAAAAAAAAAAAAAAAAAACTGCCACACCCCACTACCACCAACTGCCACACCCCACCACCACCAACTGCCACACCCAACCACCACCAACTGCCACACCCCACCACCACCAACTGCCACACCCCACCACCACCACCAACGGCCACACCCAACCACCACCAACTGCCACACCCCACCACCACCAACTGCCACACCCCACCACCACCACCAACAGCCACACCCCACCACCACCACCAACTGCCACACCCAACCACCCCCAACTGCCACATCCCACCACAACCACCACCTCCAATTGCCACCTTCCATTACCACCAACTGCCACATCCCACCACCACCACCACTACCACCAACTGCCACACCCCACCACCACCACCAACTGCCACACCCCACTACCACCACCAACTGTCGAACCCCACCACCACCAACTGCCACATCCCACTACCACCAACTGCCACACCCCACCACCACCACCAACTGCCACACCCCACCACCACCAACTGCCGCACCCCAACACCACCACCAACGGCCACACCCGACACCACCAACTGCCACACCCAACGACCACCAACTGCCTCACCCCACCACCACCACCAACTGCCACACCCCACCACCACCACTAATAGCCACACCTCACCACTACCACCTGCCACATTCCACCACCCTCACCACCTTCAACGGCCACATCCCACCACCACAACCAACTGCCACGTCGCGCCACCTCCACCGACTGCCACATCCCACCACCACCACCACTACCACCACCAACAACCACATCCCACCACCACCAACTGCCATACCCCACCATCACCACCACTACCACTAATTGCCACACCCCACCACCACCACCAACCGCCACACCCCACCACCGCTAACTGCCATATCCCATCACCACCAACTGCACACCCCACCACCACCAACTGCCACACTCCACTACCAACTGCCACATCCCACCTCCACCACCAACTGCCACACCCCACCACCACCACCAACTGCCACATCCCACCACCACCAACTGCTACACCCAACCACCACCAATTGCCACACCCCACCACCATCACCAACTGCCACACCCCAACACCACCACTAAGTGCCATATCCCACCACCACCACTACTACCACCAACTGCCACACCCCACCACCACCACAAACTGCCACACTCCACCACCACCAACTGCCACACCCCACCACCACCACCACCACAACCACCAACTGCCACTCCCCACCACCACCACCAACTGTCACACCCCACCACCACCACAAACTGCCACACTCCACCACCTCCAACTGCCACACCCCACCACCACCACCACCACTACCATCAACTGCCACACCCCACCACCACCACTAACTGCCACACCCCACCACCACCACAAACTGCCACACCCCACCACCACCACAAACTGCCACACTCCACCACCACCAACTGCCACACCCCACCACCACCACCACCACAACCACCAACTGCCACTCCCCACCACCACCACCAACTGTCACACCCCACCACCACCACCATCAACTGCCACTCCCCACCACCACCACTAATTGCCACACCCTACCACCACCAACAACCACATCCAACCACCACCAACTGCCACACCCCACCACCATCACCACCACCACTAATTGCCACACCCCACCACCACCACCAACCGCCTTACCCAACAACCACCTACTGCCACACCCCACCACCACCACCTACTACCACACCCCACCACCACCACCAAAAGCCACACCCCAACCACCACCAACTGCCACATCCCACCACCACCACTACCACCAACTGTCACACCCCACCACCACCACCAACTGCCACATCCCACCACCACCAACTGCCACACCCCACCACCACCAACTGCCAAACCCTACCACCACCACCAACTGCCACACCCCAACACCACCACCAACGGCCACACCCGACCACCACCAACTGCCTCACCCCACCACCACCACCAACTGCCACACCCCACCACCACCCCCAACTGCCATATCCCACCATCAACACCACAACCTCGACCACCAACTGCCACACCCCACCACCACCACCAACTGCCACACCCCACCACCACCACCAACTGCCACACTCCACCACCACCAACTGCCACATCCCACCACCACCACCACCACTACCATCAACTGCCACACCCCACCACTACCACTAACTGCCACACCCCACAACCACCAACTGCCACATCCCACCACCACCAACTGCCACACCCCACTACCACCACCAACTGCCAAACCCCACCACCACCAACTGCCACACCCCACCACCACTACCAACTGCCACATCCCACCACCACCAACTGCCACCCCTCACCACCACCATCTGCCACACCCCACCACCACCACCAACTGCCACACCCCAACCCCACCACCAACTGCCACACCCCACCACCATCACCAACTGCCACACCCCAACACCACCACCAACTGCCATATCCCACCACCACCACCACTACTACCACCAACTGCCACACCCCACCACCACCACCAACTGCCACACCCCACCACCACCACTAACTGCCACATCCCACCACCACCAACTGCCACACCCCACCACCACCAACTGCCACAGCCAACCACCACCAACTGCCACACCCCACCACCATCACCAACTGCCACACCCCAACACCACCACCAACTGCCATATCCCACCACCACCACCACTACTACCACCAACTGCCACACCCCACCACCACCACCAACTGCCACACCCCACCACCACCACTAACTGCCACATCCCACCACCACCAACTGCCACACCCCACCACCACCAACTGCCACAGCCAACCACCACCAACTGCCACACCCCACCACCATCACCAACTGCCACACCCCAACACCACCACCAACTGCCATATCCCACTAACACCACCACCAACTGCCATATCCCACTAACACCACCACCAACTGCCACACACCACCACTACTACCAGCTGCCACACCCAACCACCACCAACTGCCTCACCCCAAAACCACCACCAACTGCCACACCCCACCACCACCACCACCAGCTGCCACACCCCACCACCACCACCAACTGCCACACTCTATGTTACGGACCCGAGCCCAGCGTCCGAGCACGGAGCAGTGACGACCACGCCATCTGTGGGTCAGCTCCCGAAACCCCCTCCAAATGGACGACGCCATCGAGTGAGGATGAGATATACTGGCCACAAGGGCTAGTTTCCCGTCCTGATCGGCTCATAACACAGCCGCTGCTGACCTCTGGGGAGGTGGGGCTTAGACAGCAACGCCATCTATGGAGTGGATACGTCGGACGTTTGTGTCTAAGCCTGTAAGTGAGGTGCCCTAGAGTGTCCCTATTACTGATGACGTGTCTGATTACAGAGTCGACCTGGGACTGCTGTAATGGAAGGTGGATCAGTCTACCCGAAGCAGCCGTCTTGTCTCCAAGTGTTTGCTGCAGCAGCTGTGAGTCGCCCCCCGGATGAACACTGTGGTGTTACCCTGCCTGTGACGTGGCAGTTGAGGGATTGTCGTACCCGGGACTGACTGGTGGAGACGCTTAACCACTGGGGCGTTGTAGTGAGGAGAGTGGTCTGTGGGATCACACGAGGCTCCTGACTAGGGTTCGCGACCTTAGTATCGGTCGTGGAGTGGCCTAACCAGCGTTGCTGATTGGAACCTGCCAGCTACCTGCTGGACTTGTGGTTGACGGCCTCCACGACGGTGCCCCCAGTGGAACTGTGATCTGGCTGGCCTGTGGCCAGGGTAGACTCAAGAGAATCGAAGGATTCGTCGTGAGGCCACAAGAGGACCAAGAGTTTAGCACCGTTGAGCACCGTGAACGTCCAGAGTCTTCAGAGGAAGACTACGTTGTATATTATAGTGTTTATACCCCCCCCCCCCCCCGTGTAATCTTTTATATAGTATTTATGGTGATGGTGACAATTATATTATTAAGTTTTTGCCTTTATTTCCCTTCCCCTTTAATTTACTTGCGTTACGGATCACATCCCTTGAAAGCCACTACTAGCTTGGGGCCGGATACCCTACCTCTAACAACATCAGAGAAAGAACCCAGTTGCGACCCGAGAGGGCCGTAACACTCTAACACCACCACCAACGCCACACTCAACCACCACCAGCTGCCACACTCAACCACCACCAACTGCCACACCCTACCACCACCACCAACTGCCACACCCCAACACCACCACCAACTGCCACACCCCACCACCACCAACTGCCACATCCCACTACCACCAACTGACACACCCCACCACCACCAACTGCCACACCCCACCACCACCACCAACTGCCACACCCCAACACCACCAACTGCCACATCCAACCACCACCAACTGCCACACCCCACCACCACCAACTGCCACACCCTACCACCACCACCAACTGCCACACCCTACCACCACCACCAACTGCCACACCCTACCACCACCACCAACTGCCACACCCCAACACCACCACCAACGGCCACACCCGACCACCACCACCAACTGCCACACCCCAACACCACCACCAACGGCCACACCCGACCACCACCAACTGCCACACCCAACGACCACCAACTGCCTCACCCCACCACCACCACCACCACCAACTGCCACACCCAACGACCACCAACTGCCTCACCCCACCACCACCACCACCACCAACTGCCACACCCCAACACCACCAACTGCCACATCCAACCACCACCAACTGCCACACCCCACCACCACCAACTGCCACACCCTACCACCACCACCAACTGCCACACCCGACCACCACCACCAACTGCCACACCCCACCACTACCACCAACTGCCACACCCCACCACCACTACTAACTGCCACACCCCACAACCACCAACTGCCACACCCCACCACCACTACTAACTGCCACACCCCACAACCACCAACTGCCTCATCCCACCACCACCAACTTCCACACCCCACCACCACTACTAACTGCCACACCCCACAACTACCAACTGCCATATCCCACCACCACCAACTTGGTGGTGGTGGTGGTTATGGTGGTGGAGTGTGGCAGCAGGTGGTTGTTATTGTGGTGGAGTGTGGCAGCAAGTGGTGGTTTTGGTGGTGGAGTGTGGCAGCAGATGGTGGTTATGGTGGTTGAGTGTGGCAGCAGATGGTGGTTATGGTGGTGGAGTGCGGCAGCAGGTGGTGGTTATGGTGGTGGAGTGTGGCAGCAGGTGGTAGTTTTGGTGGTAGAGTGTGGCTGCAGGTGGTGGTTATGGTGGAGGAATGTGGCAGCAGGTGGTAGTTATTGTGGTGGAGTGTGGAAGCAGGTGGTGGTTATGGTGGTGGAGTGTGGCAGCAGATGGTGGTTATTGTGGTGAAGTGTGGCAGCAGGTGGTGGTTATGGTGGTGGAGTGGGCCGCAGGTGGTGGTGGTGGTGGAGTGAGGCAGCAGGTGGTGGTTATGGTGGTGGAGTGTGGCAGCAGGTGGTGGTTATTGTGGTAGAGTATGGCAGCAGGTGGTGGTTATGGTGGTGGAGTATGGCAGCAGGTGGTGGTTATGGTGGTGGAGAGCGGCAGCACGTTGTGGTTATGGTGGTGGAGTGTGGCTGCAAGTGGTGGTTATGGTGGTGGAGTGTGGCAGCAGGTGGGGGTTATGGTGGTGGAGTGTGGCAGCAGGAGGTGGTTATGGTGGTGGAGTGTGGCAGCAGGAGGTGGTTATGGTGGTGGAGTGTGGCAGCAGGAGGTGGTTATGGTGATGGAGTGTGGCAGCAGGTGGTGATGATGTAGTGTGGCCGCAGGTGGTGGTTATGGTGGTGGAGTGTGGCAGCAGGTAGTGGTTATGGTGGTGGAGTGTGGCAGCAGGAGGTGGTTATGGTGGTGGAGTGTGGCAGCAGGTGGTGGTGGTGGAGTGTGGCAGCAGGTGATGGTTATGGTGGTGGAGTGTGGCAGCAGGTGGTGGTTATGGTGGTGGAGTGTGGCAGCAGGTGGTGGTTATGGTGGTGGAGTGTGGAAACAGGTGGTGGTGGTGGAGTGTGGCAGCAGGTGATGGTTATGGTGGTGGAGTGTGGCACCAGATGGTGGTTATGGTGATGAAGTGTGGCAGCAGGTGGTGGAGTTGGAGTGTGTCAGCAGGTGGTGGTTATGGTGGTGGAGTGTGGCAGAAGGTGGTGGTTATGGTAGTGGAGTGTGGCAGCAGGTGGTGGTTATGGTGGTAGAGTGTGGCAGAAGGTGGTGGAGTGTGGCAGCAGGTGGTGGTTATGGTGGTAGAGTGTGGCAGCAGGTGGTGGTTATGGTGGTGAAGTGTGGCTGCAAGTGGTAGCTATGGTGGTCGAGTGTGGCAGCAGGTGGTGGTTATGGTGGTGGAGTGTGGCAGCAGGTAGTGGTTATGGTGGTGGAGTGTGGCAGGCAGGAGGTGGTTATGGTGTGAGTGTGGCAGCAGGTGGGTGTTATAGTAGTGGAGTGTGGCAACAGATGGTGGTTATGGTGATGGAGTAAGGCAGCAGGTGGTGGAGGTGGAGTGTGTCAGCAGGTGGTGGTTATGGTGGTGGAGTATGGCTGCAGATGGTGGTTTTGGTGGTGGAGTGTGGCAGCAGGTGGTGGTTATGGTGGTGGAGTGTGACAGCAGATAGTGGTTATGGTGGTGGAGTGTGGCAGCAGGTGGTGGTTTGGTGGTGGAGTGTGGCAGCAGGTGGTGGAGTGTGGCAGCAGGTGGTGGAGTGTGGCAGCAGGTGGTGGTTATGGTGGTGGAGTGTGGCAGCAGGTTGTGGTTATGGTGGTGGAGTGTGGTAGCAGGCGGTAGTGGTGGTGGTGGAGTGTGGAAGCAGGTGGTGGTGGTGGAGCGTGGCAGCAGGTGGTGGTTATGGTGGTGGAGTGTGGCAGCAGGTGGTGGTTATGGTGGTGGAGTGCGGCAGCAGGTTGTGGTTATGGTGGTGGAGTGTGGCTGCAAGTGGTGGCTATGTGGTCGAGTGTGGCAGCAGGTGGTGGTTATGGTGGTGGAGTGTTGCAGCAGGTGGTGGTTATGGTGGTAGAGTGTGGCAGAAGGTGGTGGATTGTGGCAGCAGGTGGTGGTTATGGTGGTGGAGTGTGGCAGCAGGTGGTGGTTATGGTGGTGGAGTATGGCTGCAGGTGGTGGTTATGGTAGTGGAGTGTGGCAGCAGGTGGTGGTTATGGTGGTGGAGTGTGGCCGCAGGTGGTGGTTATGGTGGTGGAGTGTGGCAGCAGGTGGTGGAGTGTTGCAGCAGGTGGTGGTTATGGTGGTGGAGTGTGGCAGCAGGTGGTGAAGTGTGGCAGCAGGTGGTGGTTATGGTGGTGGAGTGTGGCAGCAGGTGGTGGTTCTGGTGGTTGAGTGTGGCAGCAGATGGTGGTTATGGTGGTGGAGTGCGGCAGCAGGTGGTGGTCAAGGAAATGGAGTGTGGCAGCAGGTGGTGGTTATGGTGGTGGAGTGTGGCAGCAGGTGGTGGTTATGGTGGTTGAGTGTGGCAGCAGATGGTGGTTATGGTGGTGGAGTGCGGCAGCAGGTGGTGGTTATGGTGGTGGAGTGTTGTAGCAGGTGGTAGTTTTGGTGGTGGAGTGTGGCAGCAGGTGGTGGTGGTGGTGTTGGTGTGTGGCAGCAGGTGGTGGTTGTGGAGTGTAGCAGCAGGTGGTGGTTATGGTGGTGGAGTGTGGCAGCAGGTTGTGGTTATGGTGGTGGAGTGTGGTAGCAGGTGGTGGTGGTGGTGTTGGTGTGTGGCAGCAGGTGGTGGTGGTGGAGTGTTAGCAGCAGGTGGTGGTTATGGTGGTGGAGTGTGGCAGCAGGAGGTGGTAATGGTAGTGATGGAGTGTGGCAGCAGGTAGTGGTTTTGGTGGTGGAGTTTGGCAGCATGTGGTGGATATGGTGGTGGAGTGTGGCAGCAGGTGGTGGTTATGGTGGTAGAGTGTGGCAGCAGGTGGTGGTTATTGTGGTGGAGTGTGGCAGCAGGTGGTGGTAGTGGTGGTGGTGGAGTGTGGCAGTAGGTGGTGGTTATGGTAATGGAGTGTGGCGGCAGGTGGTGGTTATAGTGGTGAAGTGTGGCAGCAGGTGGTGGTAGTGGTGGTGGAGTGTGGCAGCAGGTAGTGGTTATGGTGGTGGAGTGTGGCAGCAGGTGGTAGTTAAGGAAATGGATTGTGGCAGCAGGTGGTGGGTAGTGGTGGTGGTGGAGTGTGGCAGCAGGTGGTGTTTATTGTGGTGGAGTGTGGCAGCAGGTGGTGGTAGTGGTGGTGGAGTGTGGCAGCAGGTGGTGGTTATGGTGGTGGAGTGTGGCATCAGGTGGTGGTTAACGTGGTGGAGTGTGGCAGCAGGTGGTTGGTTATTGTGGTGGAGTATGGCAGCAGGTGGTGGTTATGGTGATGGAGTGGGGCAGCAGGTGGTGGTTATGGTGGAGTTTAGCAGCAGGTGGTGGTTATGGTGGTGGAGTTTAGCAGCAGGTGGTGGTTATGGTGGTGGAGTGGGGCAGCAGGTGGTGGTGGTAGTGGTGGTGGAGTGTGGCAGCAGGTGTTGGTTATGGTAGTGGAGTGTGGCATCAGGTTGTGGTTATGGTGGTGGAGTGTGGTAGCAGGTGGTGGTGGTGGAGTGTGGCAGCAGGTGGTGGCGCTGGAGTGTGGCAGCAGGTGGTGGTTATAGTAGTGGAGAGTGGCAGCAGGTGGTGGTTATGGTGTGGAGTGTGGCAGCAGGTGGTGGGTATGGAGGTGGAGTTTTGCAGCAGGTAGTGGTTATGGTGGTGGGGTTTTGCAGCAGGTGGTGGTTATGGTGGTGGAGTGTGAACCAGTTGGTGGTTAAGGAAATTGAGTTTGGCAGCAGGTGGTGGTTATGGTGGTGGAGTGTGGCAGCAGGTGGTGTTTATGGTGGTGGATGTGGCAGCAGGTGGTTATTATGGTGGGGGAGTGTGGCAGCAGGTGGTGTTTATGGTGGTGGAGTGTGGCAGCAGTTGGTGGTTATGGTGGTGGAGTGTGGCAGCAGGTGGTGTTTATGGTAATGGAGTGTGGCAGCAGTTGGTGGTTACGGTGGTGGAGTGAGGCAGCAGGTGGTGGTTATGGTGGTGCAGTGAGGAAGCAAGTGGTGGTTTTGGTGGTGGAGTGTGGTAGCGGATGGTGGTGGTGGTGGAGTGTGGCAGCAAGTGGTGGTTATTTTGGTGGAGTGTAGCAGCAGGTGGTGGTTATTGTGGTGGAGTGTGGCAGCAGGTGGTGGTTATGGTGGTGGAGTGTGGCAGCAGGTGGTGGTTATGGTGGTGGAGTGTGGCAGCAGGTGGTAGTTACAGTGGTGGAGAGTGGCAGCAGGTGGTGATTATGGTGGTGGAGTGTGGCAGCAGGTGGTGGTTATGGTGGTGGAGTGTGGCAGCAGGTGGTGGTTTTGGTGGTGGAGTTTGGCAGCAGGTGGTGGTTATGGTGGTGGGGTGTGGCAGGGTGGTGGTTATGGTGGTGGGGTGTGGCAGCAGGTGGTGGTTATGGTGGTGGAGTGTGGCAGCAGGTAGTGGTTATGGTGGTGAGTGTGGCAGCAGGTGGTGGTTATGGTGGTGGAGTGTGGAGCAGGTGGTAGTTACAGGTGGTGGAGTGTGGCAGCAGGTGGTGATTATGGTGGTGGAGTGTGGCAGCAGGTGGTGGTGGTGGTGTTGGTGTGTGGCAGCAGGTGGTGGTTGTGGAGTGTAGCAGCAGGTGGTGGTTAATGGTGGTGGAGTGTGGCAGCAGGTTGTGGTTATGGTGGTGGAGTGTGGTAGCAGGTGGTGGTGGTGGTGTTGGTGTGTGGCAGCAGGTGGTGGTGGTGGAGTGTAGCAGCAGGTGGTGGTTATGGTGGTGGAGTGTGGCAGCAGAAGGTGGTAGTGGTAGTGATGGAGTGTGGCAGCAGGTAGTGGTTTTGGTGGTGGAAGTTTGGCAGCATGTGGTGGATATGGTGGTGGAGTGTGACAGCAGGTGGTGGTTATGGTGGTGGAGTGTGGCAGCAGGTGGTGGTTATGGTGATGGAGTGTGGCAGCAAGTGGTGGTTATGGTGGTGGAGTGTGGCAGCAAGTGGTGGTTATGGTGGTGGAGTGTGGCCGCAGGTGGTGGAGTGTGAAACAGGTGGTGGTTTTGGTGGTGGAATGTGGCAGCAGGTGGTGGTTATCATGGTGGAGTGCAGCAGCAGGTGGTGGTCATGGTGGTGGAGTGGGGCAGCTGGTGGTGCTTATGGTGATGGAGTGTGGCAACAGGTGGTGGAGGTGGAGTGTGTCAGCAGGTGGTGGTTATGGTGGTGGAGTGTGGCCGCAGGTGGTGGTTATGGTTGTGGAGTGTGGTAGCGATCGTGGAGGTGGTGGTGGTGGAGCGTGGCAGCAGGTGGTGGTGGAGTGTGGCTGCAGGTGGTGGTTATGGTAAAGGAGTGTGGTGGTTATGGTGGTGGAGTTGTGGCAGCAGGTGGTGGTTATGGTGGTGGAGTGTGGCAGCAGGTGGTGGTTATTGTGGTGGAGTGTGGCAGCAGGTGGTGGTAGTGGTGGTGGTGGAGTGTGGCAGTAGGTGGTGGTTATGGTAATGGAGTGTGGCGGCAGGTGGTGGTTATGGTGGTGAAGTGTGGCAGCAGGTGGTGGTAGTGGTGGTGGAGTGTGGCAGCAGGTGGTGGTTATGGTGGTGGAGTGTGGCAGCAGGTGGTAGTTAAGGAAATGGATTGTGGCAGCAGGTGGTGGTAGTGGTGGTGGTGGAGTGTGGCAGCAGGTGGTGGTTATTGTGGTGGAGTGTGGCAGCAGGTGGTGGTAGTGGTGGTGGAGTGTGGCAGCAGGTGGTGGTTATGGTGGTGGAGTGTGGCATCAGGTGGTGGTTAACGTGGTGGAGTGTGGCAGCAGGTGGTGGTTATTGTGGTGGAGTATGGCAGCAGGTGGTGGTTATGGTGGTGGAGTGGGGCAGCAGGTGGTGGTTATAGTGGAGTTTAGCAGCAGGTGGTGGTTATGGTGGTGGAGTTTAGCAGCAGGTGGTGGTTATGGTGGTGGAGTGGGGCAGCAGGTGGTGGTGGAGTGTGGCAGCAGGTGGTGGTGGAGTGTGGCAGCAGGTGTTGGTTATGGTAGTGGAGTGTGGCATCAGGTTGTGGTTATGGTGGTGGAGTGTGGTAGCAGGTGGTGGTGGTGGAGTGTGGCAGCAGGTGGTGGCGCTGGAGTGTGGCAGCAGGTGGTAGTTATAGTAGTGGAGAGTGGCAGCAGGTGGTGGTTATGGTGTGGAGTGTGGCAGCCAGCTGGTGGGTATGGTGGTGGAGTTTTGCAGCAGGTGGTGGTTATGGTGGTGGGGTTTTGCAGCAGGTGGTGGTTATATTGGTGGAGTGTGGAACCAGTTGGTGGTTAAGGAAATTGAGTTTGGCAGCAGGTGGTGGTTATGGTGGTGGAGTGTGGCAGCAGGTGGTGTTTATGGTGGAGGAGTGTGGCAGCAGGTCGTGATTATGGTGGGGGAGTGTGGCCGCAGGTGGTGTTTATGGTGGTGGAGTGTGGCAGCAGTTGGTGGTTATGGTGGTGGAGTGTGGCAGCAGGTGGTGTTTATGGTAATGGAGTGTGGCAGCAGATGGTGGTTATGGTGGTGAAGAGCGGCAGCAGGTGGTGGTTATGGTGGTGGAGTGAGGCAGCAGGTGGTGGTTATGGTGGTGCAGTGAGGCAGCAAGTGGTGGTTTTGGTGTTGGAGTGTGGTAGCGGATGGTGGTGGTGGTGGAGTGTGGCAGCATGTGGTGGTTATTTTGGTGGAGTGTGGCAGCAGGTGGTGGTTATGGTGGTGGAGTGTGGCAGCAGGTGGTAGTTACAGTGGTGGAGTGTGGCAGCAGGTGGTGATTATGGTGGTGGAGTGTGGCAGGAGGTGGTGGTTATGGTGGTGGAGTGTAGCAGCAGGTGGTGGTTTTGGTGGTGGAGTTTGGCAGCAGGTGGTGGTTATGGTGGTGGGGTGTGGCAGCAGGTGGTGGTTATGGTGGTGGGGTGTGGCAGCAGGTGGTGGTTATGGTGGTGGAGTGTGGCAGCAGGTGGTGGTTATGGTGGTGGAATGTGGCAGCAGGTGGTGGTTATGGTGGTGGAGTGTGGCAGCAGGTGGTAGTTACAGTGGTGGAGTGTGGCAGCAGGTGGTGATTATGGTGGTGGAGTGTGGCAGCAGGTGGTGGTTATGGTGGTGGAGTGTGGCAGCAGGTGGTGGTTTTGGTGGTGGAGTTTGGCAGCAGGTGGTGGTTATGGTGGTGGGGTGTGGCAGCAGGTGGTGGTTATGGTAGTGGGGTGTGGCAGCAGGTGGTGGTTATGGTGGTGGAGTGTGGCAGCAGGTGGTGGTTATGGTAGTGGAGTGTGGCAGCAGGTGGTGGTTATGATGGTGGAGAGTGGCTGCAAGTGGAGGTTATGGTGGTGGGAGTGTGGCAGTAGGTGGTGGTTATGGTGGTGGAGTGTGGCAGCAGGTGGTGGTTATGGTGGTGGAGTGTGGCAGCAGGTGGTGTTTATGGTGGTGGAGTGTGGCAGCAGATGGTGGTTATGGTGGTGAAGAGCGGCAGCAGGTGGTGGTTATGGTTGGAGTGAGGCAGCAGGTGGTGGTTTTGTTGGTGGAGAGTGGCTGCAGTTGGTGGCTATGGTGGTGGAGTGTGGCAGCAGGTTTTGGTTATGGTGGTGGAGTGTGGCAGCAGGTGGTAGTTATGGTGGTGGAGTGAGGGCGCAGGTAGTGGTTATGGTGGTGGAGTGTGGCAGCAGGTGGTGGTTAATGTGGTGGAGTGTGGCAGCAGGTGGTGGTTATGGTGGTGGAGTGTGGTAGCGGATGGTGTTGGTGGTGGAGTGTGGCAGCATGTGGTGGTTATGGTGGTGGAGTGTGGCAGCAGGTGGTGGTTATGGTGGTGGAGTGTGGCAGCAGGTGGTGGTTATGGTGGTGGAGTGTGGCAGCAGGTGGTGGTTATGGTGGTGGAGTGTGGCAGTGGTGGTTATGGTAGTGGAGTGTGGCCGCAGGTGGTGGTTATGGTGGTGGGGTTTGGCAGCAGCTAGGTGGTGATTATGGTGGTGGAGTGTGGCAGCATGTGGTGGTTATGGTGGTGGAGTGTGGCAGCAGGTGGTGGTTATGGTGGTGGAGTGTGGCAGCAGGTGGTGATTATGGTGGTGGAGTGTGGCAGCAGGTGGTGGTTATGGTGGTGGAGTGTGGCAGCAGAGTGTCCTGCACACTCTTTCAAGACCCATGGCGAGATTCCATCCGGCCCAACAGCTTTTCTCACATCCAGCTCCAATAGGTGCTTCTTGACCTCATCTCTTGTAATTTCGAACCTATCCAAGGTCACCTGGTTTGCTGCCACCTCTTCTAGCGCCGCGACATCTCCCTGTTCTATTGTAAAGACCTCCTGGAACCTTTTGTTGAGTTCTTCACACACCTCTTTGTCATTCTCTGTGTACCTTTCCTCGCCCACCCTCAGTTTCATCACCTGTTCCTTCACTGTTGTCTTCCTCCTGATGTGACTGTGTTGTAGCTTGGGTTCGGTCATGGCTTTATTAGCTATATCATTTTCATACCTTTTCTCAGCTGCTCTTCTCATACTGACATACTCGTTCCTGGTTCTCTGGTATCTCTCTCTACTTTCTGGTGTTCTGTTATTACGGAAGTTCCTCCATGCCCTTTTGTTCTGCTCCTTTGCTTTCATACATTCCTTATTAAACCACCGATTCTTCCTTTGCTTCTCTGTTGTTTCCTGTCTGGCTGGGACAAACCTGCTTACAGCCTCCTGACATTTTTGGGTGACATAGTCCATCATGTCCTGTACGGACTTGGTTCCGAGTTCTGTGTCACAATGTATATCCCATAGGAATTTATTCATTTCCTCATAGTTTCCCTTTCGGTACGCCAGCCCTTTGGTTCCCAGTTCTTTTTTGGGGGTGATAATTCCCAGCTCAACCAGGTACTCAAAGCTCAATACACTATGATCACTCATTCCCAAGGGGGCTTCAAACTTAACTTCCCTTATATCCGACTCATTTAGGGTAAATATCAGATCAAGCAAGGCTGGTTCATCCCTCCTCTCATTCTTGTTGGTCCCTTCATGTGTTGACTTAGAAAGTTTCTTGTTGCCACATCCAGTAGCTTAGCTCTCCATGTGTCTGGGCACCCCATGTGGGTCTCTGTTCCCCCAATCTATCTTCCCATGATTGAAGTCTCCCATGATTAGAAGTCTGGATCCGTTCCTGCTAGCCACAGAAGCTGCTATCTCTATTATATTGATGGTGGCCAAGTTGTTTCTATCATATTCCTGTCTGGGTCTTCTGTCATTTGGTGGGGGGTTATATATGACTACTACTATAATTTTCTGTCCTCCAGTTGATATGGTGCCTGATATGTAGTCACTGAAACCTTCACAGTTCTGAATTACAATCTCGTCGAAACTCCAACCTTCTCTTAGTAGCAGAGCTACACCACCTACTGAGTGTTATAGTGGTGGAGTATGGCTGCAGGTGGTGGTTATGGTGGTGGAGTGTGGCAGCAGGTGGTAGTTATGGTGGTGGAGTGTGGCAGCAGGTGGTGGTTATGGTGGTGGAGTGTGGCCGCAGGGGGTGGTTTATTTGTGGTGGAGTGTGGCAGCAGGTGGTGGAGTGTGGCAGCAGGTGGTGGAGTGTGGAAAGCAGGTGGTTTTTATTGTGGTGGAGTGTGGCAGCAGGTGGTGGAGTGTGGAAGCAGGTGGTGGTTATGGTGGTGAAGTGTTGCAGCAGGTGGTGGTTATGGTGGTGGAGTGTGGCAGCAGGTGGTGGTTATGGTGGTGAAGTGTGGCAGCAGGTGGTGTGGTTTTGGTGGTGGAGTGTGGCAGCAGGTGGTGGTTTTGGTGAAGGAGTTGTGGCAGCAGGTGGTGTTTATACTAGGGGAGTGTGGCAGCAGGTGGTTGCTTATGGTGGTGGAGTGTGGCAGCAGGTGGTGGTTATAGTGGTGGAGTGTGGCAGCAGGTGGTGGTTATGGATGGTTGAGTGTGGCAGCAGATGGTGGTTATGGTGGTGGAGTGCGGCAGCAGGTGGTGGTTATGGTGGTTGAGTCTGCAGCAGATGGTGGTTATGGTGGTGGGAGTGCGGCAAACAGGGGGTGGTTATGGTGGTGGAAGTGTGGTAGCAGGTGGTAGTTTTGGTGTGGAGTTTGGCAGCATGTGGTGGTTATGGTGGTGGAGTGTGGCAGCATGTGGTGGTTATGGTGGTGGAGTGGGGCAGCAGGTGGTGGTGGTGGAGTGTGGCAGGAAGTGTTGGTTATGGTGGTTGAGTGTGGCAGCAGGTTGTGGTTATGGTGGTGGAGTGTGGTAGCAGGTGGTGGTGGTGGTGTTGGTGTGTGGCAGCAGGTGGTGGTGGTGGAGTGTAGCAGCAGGTGGTAGTTATGGTGGTGGAGTGTGGCAGCAGGAGGTGGTGGTGGTAGTGATGGAGTGTGGCAGCAGGTGGTGGTTATTGTGGTGGAGTATGGCAGCAGGTGGTGGTTATGGTGGTGGAGTGTGGCAGCAGGTTGTGGTTATGGTGGTGGAGTGTGGTAGCAGGTGGTGGTGGTGGTGTGGTGGCGTGTGGCAGCAGGTGGTGGTGGTGGAGTGTGGCAGCAGGTGGTGGTTAACGTGGTGGAGTGTGGCAGCAGGTGGTGGTTATTGTGGTGGAGTATGGCAGCAGGCGGTGGTTATGGTGGAGGAGTGGGGCAGCAGGTGGTGGTGGTGGAGTGTGGCAGCAGGTGGTGGTTATGGTGGTGGAGTGTGGCAGCAGGTTGTGGTTATGGTGGTGGAGTGTGGTAGCAGGTGGTGATGGTGGTGGTGGCGTGTGGCAGCATGTGGTGGTGGTGGAGTGTGGCAGCAGGTGGTGGTTATGGTGGTGGAGTGAAGCAGCAGGTGGTGGTTATAGTGGTGGAGTTTAGCAACAGGTAGTGGTTATGGTGGGGGAGTGGGGCAGCAGGTGGTGGTGGTGGTGGTGGAGTGTGGCAGCAGGTGTTGGTTATGCTGGTGGAGTGTGGCAGCAGGTTGTGGTTATGGTGGTGGTGTGTGTTAGCAGGTGGTGGTGGTGGAGTGTGGCAGCAGGTGGTGGTGGTGGAGTGTGGCAGCAGGTGGTGGTGGTGGAGTGTGGCAGCAGGTGGTGGTTATGGTGGTGGAGTGTGGTAGCAGGTGGTGGTGATGGAGTGTGGCAGCAGGTGGTGGTTTTGGTGGTGGAGTGTGGCAGCAGGTGGTGGGTATGGTGGTGGAGTTTAGCAGCAGATGGTGGTGATGGTGGGGGGCTTTGCAGCAGGTGGTGGTTATGGTGGTGGAGTGTGGCAGCAGTTGGTGGTTATGGTGGTGGAGTGTGGCTGCAGGTGGTGGTTATGGTGGCGGAGTGTGGCAGCAGGTGGTGGTTATGGTGGTGGAGTGTGGCTGCAAGTGGTGGCTATGGTGGTGAAGTGTGGCAGCAGGTGGTGGTTATGGTGGTGGAGTGTGGCAGCAGGTGGTGGTTATGGTGGTGGAGTGTGGCAGCAGGTGGTGGTTATGGTGGTGGAGTGTGGCTGCAAGGGGTGGCTATAGTGGTGGAGTATGGCTGCAGGTGGTGGTTATGGTAGTGGAGTGTGGCCAGGTGGTGGTTATGGTGGTGGAGTGTGGCCGCAGGTGGTGGTTATGGTGGTGGAGTGTGGCAGCAGGTGGTGGAATGTGGCAGCAGGTGGTGGTTATGGTGGTGGAGTGAAGCAGTAGGTGGTGGTTATGGTGGTTGAGTTTAGGAGCAGGTGGTGGTTATGGTGGGGGAGTGGGGCAGCAGGTGGTGGTGGTGGTGGTTGAGTGTGGCAGCAGGTGTTGGTTATGCTGGTGGAGTGTGGCAGCAGGTTGTGGGGATGGTGGTGGTGTGTGTTAGCAGGTGGTGGTGGTGGAGTGTGGCAGCAGGTGGTGGTGGTGGAGTGTGGCAGCAGGTGGTGGTAATGTTGGTGGAGTGTGGCAGCAGGTGGTGGTGGTGGTGGTGATGGAGTGTGGCAGCAGGTGGTGGTTTTGGTGGTGGAGTGTGGCAGCAGGTGGTGGTTATGGTAGTGGAGTGTGGCTGCAAGTGGTGGCTATGGTGGTGAAGTGTGGCAGCAGGTGGTGGTTATGGTGGTGGAGTGTGGCCGCAGGTGGTGGTTATGGTGGTGGAGTGTGGCAGCAGGTGGTGGAATGTGGCAGCAGGTGGTGGTTATGGTGGTGGAGTGGGACAGCAGGTGGTGGTTACAGTGGTGGAGTGTGGAAGCAGGTGGTGATTATGGTGGTGGAGTGTGGTAGCAGGTGGTGGTTATGGTGGTGGAGTTTTGCAGCAGGTGGTGGTTATGGTGGTGGAGTGTGGCAGCAGGTGGTGGTTATGGTAGTGGAGTGAGGCAGCAGGTGGTGGTTTTGGTGGTGGAGGGTGGCAGCAGGTGGTGGTTATGGTGGTGGAGTGTGGCAGCAGGTTGTGGTTATTGTGGTGGAGTGTGGCATCAGGTGGTGGTTAACGTGGTGGAGTGTGGCAGCAGGTGGTGGTTATTGTGGTGGAGTATAGCAGCAGGTGGTGGTTATGGTGGTGGAGTGGGGCAGCAGGTGGTGGTGGTGGTGGGGTGTGGCAGCAGGTGGTGGCTATGGTGGTGGAGTGTGGCAGCAGGTTGTGGTTATGGTGGTGGAGTGTGGTAGCAGGTGGTGGTGGTTGTGGTGGCGTGTAGCAGCAAGTGGTGCTTATGGTGGTGGAGTGTGGCATCAGGTGGTGGTTAACGTGGTGGAGTGTGGCAGCAGGTGGTGGTTATTTTGGTGGAGTATGGCAGCAGGTTGTGGTTATGGTGGTGGAGTGTGGCAGCAGTTGGTGGTTATGGTGGTGGAGTGTGGCTGCAGGTGGTGGTTATGGTGGTGGAGTTTAGCAGCAGGTGGTGGTTATGGTGGTGGGGTGTGGCAGCAGGTGATGGTTATGGTGGTGGAGTGTGGCAGCAGGTGGTGGTTATGGTGGTGGAGTGTGGCTGCAAGTGGTGGCTATGGTGGTGAAGTGTGGCAGCAGGTGGTGGTTATGGTGGTGGAGTGTGGCAGCAGGTGGTGGTTATGGTGGTGGAGTGTGGCAGCAGGTGGTGGTTATGGTGGTGGAGTGTGGCAGCAGGTGGTGGTTATGGTGGTGGAGTGTGGCTGCAAGGGGTGGCTATGGTGGTCGAGTCTGGCAGCAGGTGGTGGTTATGGTGGTGGAGTGTGGCAGCAGGTGGTGGTTATGGTGGTGGAGTGTGGCTGCAAGGGGTGGCTATAGTGGTGGAGTATGGCTGCAGGTGGTGGTTATGGTAGTGGAGTGTGGCAGCAGGTGGTGGTTATGGTGGTGGAGTGTGGCCGCAGGTGGTGGTTATGGTGGTGGAGTGTGGCAGCAGGTGGTGGAATGTGGCAGCAGGTGGTGGTTATGGTGGTGGAGCGAAGCAGCAGGTGGTGGTTATGGTGGTTGAGTTTAGGAGCAGGTGGTGGTTATGGTAGGGGAGTGGGGCAGCAGGTGGTGGTGGTGGTGGTTGAGTGTGGCAGCAGGTGTTGGTTATGCTGGTGGAGTGTGGCAGCAGGTTGTGGGGATGGTGGTGTGTGTGTTAGCAGGTGGTGGTGGTGGAGTGTGGCAGCAGGTGGTGGTGGTGGAGTGTGGCAGCAGGTGGTGGTAATGGTGGTGGAGTGTGGCAGCAGGTGGTGGTGGTGGTGGTGATGGAGTGTGGCAGCAGGTGGTGGTTTTGGTGGTGGAGTGTGGCAGCAGGTGGTGGTTATGGTGGTGGAGTGTGGCTGCAAGTGGTGGCTATGGTGGTGAAGTGTGGCAGCAGGTGGTGGTTATGGTGGTGGAGTGTGGCCGCAGGTGGTGGTTATGGTGGTGGAGTGTGGTAGCAGGTGGTGGAATGTGGCAGCAGGTGGTGGTTATGATGGTGGAGTGTGACAGCAGGTGGTGGTTACAGTGGTGGAGTGTGGAAGCAGGTGGTGATTATGGTGGTGGAGTGTGGTAGCAGGTGGTGGTTATGGTGGTGGAGTTTTGCAGCAGGTGGTGGTTATGGTGGTGGAGTGTGGCAGCAGGTGGTGGTTATGGTAGTGGAGTGAGGCAGCAGGTGGTGGTTTTGGTGGTGGAGTGTGGCAGCAGGTGATGGTTATGGTGGTGGAGTGTGGCAGAAGGTTGTGGTTATGGTGATGGAGTGTGGCATCAGGTGGTGGTTAACGATGTGGAGTGTGGCAGCAGGTGGTGGTTATTGTGGTGGAGTATAGCAGCAGGTGGTGGTTATGGTGGTGGAGTGGGGCAGCAGGTGGTGGTGGTGGTGGGGTGTGGCAGCAGGTGGTGGCTATGGTGGTGGAGTGTGGCAGAAGGTTGTGGTTATGGTGGTGGAGTGTGGTAGCAGGTGGTGGTGGTTGTGGTGGCGTGTGGCAGCAGGTGGTGGTGGTGGTGTGTGGCAGCAGGTGGTGGTTATGGTGGTGGAGTGAGGCAGCAGGTGGTGGTGGTGGTGGTGATGGAGTGTGGCAGCAGGTGGTGGTTATGGTGGTGGAGTGTGGCATCAGGTGGTGGTTAACGTGGTGGAGTGTGGCAGCAGGTGGTGGTTATTTTGGTGGAGTATGGCAGCAGGTGGTGGTTATGGTGGTGGAGTGGGGCAGCAGGTGGTGGTGGTGGTGGAGTTTAGCAGCAGGTGGTGGTTATGGTGGTGAAGTTTAGCAGCAGGTGGTGGTGGTGGTGGTGGTGGTGGAGTGTGGCAGCAGGTGTTGGTTATGGTGGTGGAGTGTGGCAGCAGGTGGTGGTGGTGGAGTGTGGCAGCAGGTGGTGGTGGTAGAGTGTGGCAGCAGGTGGTGGTGGTGGAGTGTGGCAGCAGGTGGTGGTTATGGTGGTGGAGTGTGGCAGCAGGTGGTGGTGGTGGTGGTGATGGAGTGTGGCTGCAGGTGGTGGTTTTGGTGGTGGAGTTTAGCAGCAGATGGTGGGTATGGTGGTGGGGTTTTGCAGCTGGTGGTGGTTATGGTTGTGGAGTGTTGCAGCAGGTAGTGGTTAAGGAAATTGAGTGTGGCAGCAGGTGGTGGTTATGGTGGTGGAGTGTGGCCGCAGGAGGTGATTTTGGTGGTGGAATGTTGCAGCAGGTGGAGTTTATAGTGGTGGAGTGTGGCAGCAGGTGTTGGGTATGGTGGTGGAATGTGGCAGCAGGTGGTGGTTATGGTGGTGGAGTGTGGCAGCAGGTGGTGGTTATGGTGGTTGAGTGTGGGAGCAGATGGTGGTTATGGTGGTAAAGTGCGGCAGCAGGTGGTGGTTATGGTGGTGGAGTGATGCAGCAGGTGGTGGTTTTGGTGGTGGAGAGTGTCTGCAGGTGGTGGCTATGGTGGTGGAGTGTGGCAGCAGGTGGTAGTTATGGTGGTGGAGTGAGGGCGCAGGTAGTGGTTATGGTGGTGGAGTGGGGCAGCAGGTGGTGGTTAATGTGGTGGAGTGTGGCAGCAGGTGGTGGTTATTGTGGTGGAGTATGGCAGCAGTTGGTGGTTATGGTGGTGGAGTGGGCAGCAGGTGGTGGTTATAGTGGTGGAGTGTGAAACAGGTGGTGGTTTTTATGGTGGAATGTGGCAGCAGGTGGTGGTTATGGTGGTGGAGTGTGGCAGCAGGTGGTGGTTATGGTGTTTGAGTGTGGCAGCAGATGGTGGCTATGGTGGTGAAGTGCGGCAGCAGGTGGTGGTTTTGATTGTGGAGTGTGGCAGCAGGTGGTGGTTATGGTGGTGGAGTGTGGCAGCAGGTGGTGGTGGTGGTGGTGATGGAGTGTGGCAGCAGGTGGTGGTTTTGGTGGTGGGGTGTGGCAGCAGGTGGTGGTTATGGTGGTGGGGTGTGGCAGCAGGTGGTGGTTATGGTGGTGGAGTGTGGCAGCAGGTGGTGGTTATGGTGGTGGGGTGTGGCAGCAGGTGGTCGTTATGGTGGTGGGGTGTGGCAGCAGGTGGTGGTTATGGTGGTGGAGTTTGGCAGCATGTGGTGGTTATGGTGGTGGAGTGTTGCAGCAAGTGGTGGTTATGGTGGTGGAGTTTAGCAGCAGGTGGTGGTTATGGTGGTGGAGTGTTGCAGCAGGTGGTGGTTTTGGTGGTGGAGTTTGGCAGCATGTGGTGGTTATGGTGGTGGAGTGTTGCAGCAGGTGGTGGTTATGGTGGTGGAGTTTAGCAGCAGGTGGTGGTTATGGTGGTGGGGTGTGGCAGCAGGTGATGGTTATGGTGGTGGGGTGTGGCAGCAGGTGGTGGTTATGGTGGTGGAGTGTGGCAGCAGGTGGTGGTTATGGTGGTGGAGTGTGGCAGCAGGTGGTGGTTATGGTGGTGGAGTGTGGCAGCAGGTGGTGGTTATGGTGGTGGGGTGTGGCAGCAGGTGGTGGTTATGGTGGTGGGGTGTGGCAGCAGGTGGTGGTTATGGTGGTGGGGTGTGGCAGCAGGTGGTGGTTATGGTGGTGGGGTGTGGCAGCAGGTGGTGGTTATGGTGGTGGGGTGTGGCAGCAGGTGGTGGTTATGGTGGTGGGGTGTGGCAGCAGGTGGTGGTTATGGTCGTGGAGTGTGGCAGCTGGTGGTGGTTATGGTGGTGGAGTGTGGCAGCAGGTGGTGGTTATGGTGTTGGAGTATGGCAGCAGGTGGTGGTTATGGTGGTGGAGTGTAGCAGCAGGTGGTGGAATGTGGCAGCAGGTGGTGGAGTGTGACAGCAGGTGGTGGTTACAATGGTGGAGTGTGGAAGCTGGTGGTGATTATGGTGGTTGAGTGTGGCAGCAGGTGGTGGTTATGGAGGTGCAGTGTGGCAGCAGGTGGTGGTTATGGTGGTGGAGTGTTGCCGCAGGTGGTGGTTATGGTAGTGGTGTATGGCAGCAGGTGGTGGAATGTGGCAGCAGGTGGTGGTTATCATGGTGGAGTGCGGCAGCAGGTGGTGGTTATGATGGTGGAGTGGGGCAGCAGGTGGTGGTTATGGTGATGGAGTGTGGCAGCAGGTGGTGGAGGTGGTGGAGGAGGAGTGTGTCAGCAGGTGCTGGTTATAGTGGTGGAGTGTGGCCGCAGGTGGTGGTTATGGTGGTGGAGTGTGAAACAGGTGGTGGTCTTGGTGGTGGAATGTGGCAGCAGGTGGTGGTTATCATGAGGGAGTGCGGCAGCAGGTTGTGGTTATGATGGTGGAGTGGTGGAGGTGGAGTGTGGCAGCAGGTGGTGGTTATGGTGGTGCAGTGTGACCGCAGGTGGTTGTTATGGTGGTGGAGTGTGGCAGCAGGTGGTGGTTATTGTGGTGGAGTATGGCAGCAGGTGGTGGTTATGGTGGTGGAGTGGGCAGCAGGTGGTGGTTATGGTGGTGGAGTGAGGTAGCGGATAGTGGTGGTGGTGGTGGAGTGTGGCAGCATGTGGTGGTGGTGGAGTGTTGCAGTAGGTGGTGATTATGGTGGTGGAGTGTGGCAGCAGGTGGTGGTAATGGTGGTGGAGTGTGGCAGCAGGTGGTGGAGTGTGGCAGCAGGTGGTGATTATGGTGGTGGAGTGTGGCAGCAGGTGGTGGTTAATGTGGTGGAGTGTGGCAGCAGGTGGTGGTTATTGTGCTAGAGTATGGCAGCAGGTGGTGGTTATTGTGGTAGAGTATGGCAGCAGGTGGTGTAGTGGGGTAGAAGGTGGTGGTGGTGGTGGAGAGTGGCAGCAGGTTGTGGTTATGGTAGTGGAGTGTGGGAGTAGGTGGTGGTGGTGGTGTGGTGGTGGTGGTGGTGGTGGTGAAGTGTGGCAGCAGGTGGTGGTGGTGGAGTGTGGCAGCAGGTGGTGTTTATGGTGGTGGAGTGTTGCAGCAGGTAGTGGTGGTGGTGGTGATGGAGTGTGGCAGCAGGTGGTGGTTTTGGTGGTGGAGTTTGGCAGCATGTGGTGGTCATGGTGATGGAGTGTGGCAGCAGGTGGTGGTTATAGTGGTGGAGTGTGGCCGCAGGTGGGGGTTATGGTGGTTGAGTGTGGCAGCAGATGGTGGTTATGGTGGTGAAGTGCGGCAGCACGTGATGGTTATAGTGGTGAAGAGTGGCTGCAGGTGGTGGCTATGGTGGTGGAGTGTGGCAGCAGGTTTTGGTTATGGTGGTGGAATGTGGCAGCAGGTGGTGGTTATTGTGGTGGAGTATGGCAGCAGGTGGTGGTTATGGTGGTGGAGTGGGGCAGAAGGTGGTGGTTACATTGGTGGATTGTGGCAGCAGGTGGTGATTATGGTAGTGGAGTGTGGCAGCAGGTGGTGGTGGTGGTGGTGATGGACTGTGGCAGCAGGTGGTGGTGGTGGAGTGTGGCAGCAGGTGGTGATTATGGTCGTGGAGTTTGGCAGCAGGTGGTGGTTATGGTGGTGGAGTGTGGCAGTAGGTGGTGGTTACAGTGGTGGAGTGTGACAGCAGGTGGTGATTATGGTGGTGGAGTGTGGCAGCAGGTGGTGGTTATGGTGGTGGAGTGTGGCAGCAGGTGGTGGTTATGGGGGTGGGGTGTGGCAGCAGGTGGTGGTTATGGTGGTGGGGTGTGGCAGCAGGTGGTGGTTATGGTGGTGGAGTGTAGCAGCAGGTGGTGGAATGTGGCAGCAGGTGGTGGAGTGTGACAGCAGGTGTGGTTACAATGGTGGAGTGTGGAAGCAGGTGGAGATTATGGTGGTTGAGTGTGGCAGCAGGTGGTGGTTATGGTGGTGGAGAGTGGCAGCAGGTGGTGGTTATGGTGGTGGAGTGTGGCAGCAGGTGGTGGTTATGGTGGTGGAGTATGGCAGCAGGTGGTGGTTATGGTGGTGGAGTGGGCAGCAGGTGGTGGTTATGGTGGTGGAGTGAGGTAGCGGATAGTGGTGGTGGTGGTGGAGTGTGGCAGCATGTGGTGGTGGTGGAGTGTTGCAGTAGGTGGTGATTATGGTGGTGGAGTGTGGCAGCAGGTGGTGGTAATGGTGGTGGAGTGTGGCAGCAGGTGGTGGAGTGTGGCAGCAGGTGGTGATTATGGTGGTGGAGTGTGGCAGCAGGTGGTGGTTAATGTGGTGGAGTGTGGCAGCAGGTGGTGTTATTGTGTTAGAGTATGGCAGCAGGTGGTGGTTATTGTGGTAGAGTATGGCAGCAGGTGGTGTAGTGGGGTAGAAGGTGGTGGTGGTGGTGGAGAGTGGCAGCAGGTTGTGGTTATGGTAGTGGAGTGTGGGAGTAGGTGGTGGTGGTGGTGGTGGTGGTGGTGGTGGTGAAGTGTGGCAGCAGGTGGTGGTGGTGGAGTGTGGCAGCAGGTGGTGTTTATGGTGGTGGAGTGTTGCAGCAGGTAGTGGTGGTGGTGGTGATGGAGTGTGGCAGCAGGTGGTGGTTTTGGTGGTGGAGTTTGGCAGCATGTGGTGGTCATGGTGATGGAGTGTGGCAGCAGGTGGTGGTTATAGTGGTGGAGTGTGGCCGCAGGTGGGGGTTATGGTGGTTGAGTGTGGCAGCAGATGGTGGTTATGGTGGTGAAGTGCGGCAGCACGTGATGGTTATAGTGGTGAAGAGTGGCTGCAGGTGGTGGCTATGGTGGTGGAGTGTGGCAGCAGGTTTTGGTTATGGTGGTGGAATGTGGCAGCAGGTGGTGGTTATTGTGGTGGAGTATGGCAGCAGGTGGTGGTTATGGTGGTGGAGTGGGGCAGAAGGTGGTGGTTACAGTGGTGGATTGTGGCAGCAGGTGGTGATTATGGTAGTGGAGTGTGGCAGCAGATGGTGGTGGTGGTGGTGATGGAGTGTGGCAGCAGGTGGTGGTGGTGGAGTGTGGCAGCAGGTGGTGATTATGGTGGTGGAGTTTGGCAGCAGGTGGTGGTTATGGTGGTGGAGTGTGGCAGTAGGTGGTGGTTACAGTGGTGGAGTGTGACAGCAGGTGGTGATTATGGTGGTGGAGTGTGGCAGCAGGTGGTGGTTATGGTGGTGGAGTGTGGCAGCAGGTGGTGGTTATGGTGGTGGGGTGAGGCAGCAGGTGGTGGTTATGGTGGTGGTTATGGTGGTGGGGTGTGGCAGCAGGTGGTGGTTATGGTGGTGGAGTGTAGCAGCAGGTGGTGGAATGTGGCAGCAGGTGGTGGAGTGTGACAGCAGGTGGTGGTTACAATGGTGGAGTGTGGAAGCAGGTGGAGATTATGGTGGTTGAGTGTGGCAGCAGGTGGTGGTTATGGTGGTGGAGTGTGGCAGCAGGTGGTGGTTATGGTGGTGGAGTGTGGCAGCAGGTGGTGGTTATGGTGGTGGAGTGTGGCATCAGGTGGTGGTTATGGTGGTGGAGTGTTGCCGCCGGTGGTGGTTATGGTAGTGGTGTATGGCAGCAGGAGGTGGAATGTGGCAGCAGGTGGTGGTTATCATGGTGGAGTGCGGCAGCAGGTGGTGGTTACAGTGGTGGAGTGTGACAGCAGGTGGTGATTATGGTGGTGGAGTGTGGCAGCAGGTGGTGGTTATGGTGGTGGAGTGTGGCAGCAGGTGGTGGTTATGGTGGTGGAGTGTGGCAGCAGGTGGTGGTTATGGTGGTGGAGTGTGGCAGCAGGTGGTGGTTATGGTGGTGGAGTGTTGCCGCAGGTGGTGGTTATGGTAGTGGTGTATGGCAGCAGGTGGTGGAATGTGGCAGCAGGTGGTGGTTATCATGGTGGAGTGCGGCAGCAGGTGGTGGTTATGATGGTGGAGTGGGGCTGCAGGTGGTGGTTATGGTGATGGAGTGTGGCAGCAGGTGGTGGGTGGAGTGTGTCAGCAGGTGCTGGTTATAGTGGTGGAGTGTGGCCGCAGGTGGTGGTTATGGTGGTGGAGTGCGGCAGCAGGTGGTGATTACAGTGGTGGAGTGTGACAGCAGGTGGTGATTATGGTGGTGGAGTGTGGCAGCAGGTGGTGGTTATGGTGGTGGAGTGTGGCAGCAGGTGGTGGTTATG